>NW_027037899.1:0-7500 GCF_034236695.1 Oncorhynchus nerka | reverse complement strand
GTTATGGTCTTCATCACTGTCTGTTTGTTATGGTCTTCACTGTCTGTTTGTTATGGTCTTCACTGTCTGTTTGTTATGGTCTTCACTCACTGTCTGTTTGTTATGGTCTTCACTCACTGTCTGTTTGTTATGGTCTTCACTGTCTGTTTGTTATGGTCTTCATCACTGTCTGTTTGTTATGGTCTTCACTGTCTGTTTGTTATGGTCTTCACTCACTGTCTGTTTGTTATGGTCTTCACTCACTGTCTGTTTATTATGGTCTTCACTCTCTGTTTGTTATGGTCTTCACTCACTGTCTGTTTATTATGGTCTTCACTCTCTGTCTGTTTGTTATGGTCTTCACTCACTGTCTGTTTGTTATGGTCTTCACTCACTGTCTGTTTGTTATGGTCTTCACTGTCTGTTTGTTATGGTCTTCACTCACTGTCTGTTTGTTATGGTCTTCACTCACTGTCTGTTTGTTATGGTCTTCACTGTCTGTTTGTTATGGTCTTCTCACTGTCTGTTTGTTATGGTCTCACTCACTGTCTGTTTGTTATGGTCTTCACTCACTGTCTGTTTGTTATGGTCTTCACTCACTGTCTGTTTGTTATGGTCTTCACTCACTGTCTGTTTGTTATGGTCTTCACTGTCTGTTTGTTATGGTCTTCACTCACTGTCTGTTTGTTATGGTCTTCACTGTCTGTTTGTTATGGTCTTCACTGTCTGTTTGTTATGGTCTTCACTCACTGTCTGTTTGTTATGGTCTTCTCACTGTCTGTTTGTTATGGTCTTCACTGTCTGTTTGTTATGGTCTCACTCACTGTCTGTTTGTTATGGTCTTCACTCACTGTCTGTTTGTTATGGTCTTCACTCACTGTCTGTTTGTTATGGTCTTCACTGTCTGTTTGTTATGGTCTTCACTCACTGTCTGTTTGTTATGGTCTTCCTCACTGTCTGTTTGTTATGGTCTTCACTGTCTGTTTGTTATGGTCTTCACTCACTGTCTGTTTGTTATGGTCTTCATCACTGTCTGTTTGTTATGGTCTTCACTGTCTGTTTGTTATGGTCTTCACTGTCTGTTTGTTATGGTCTTCACTGTCTGTTTGTTATGGTCTTCACTCACTGTCTGTTTGTTATGTCATTCTTCACTGTCTGTTTGTTATGGTCTTCACTCACTGTCTGTTTGTTATGGTCTTCACTCACTGTCTGTTTGTTATGGTCTTCACTCTGTCTGTTTGTTATGGTCTTCACTCACTGTCTGTTTGTTATGGTCTTCACTCACTGTCTGTTTGTTATGGTCTTCTACTGTCTGTTTGTTATGGTCTTCACTCACTGTCTGTTTGTTATGGTCTTCACTACGTCTGTTTGTTATGGTCTTCACTCACTGTCTGTTTGTTATGGTCTTCCACTGTCTGTTTGTTATGGTCTTCACTCACTGTCTGTTTGTTATGGTCTTCACTCACTGTCTGTTTGTTATGGTCTTCACTCACTGTCTGTTTGTTATGGTCTTCACTCACTGTCTGTTTGTTATGGTCTTCACTCGTCTGTTTGTTATGGTCTTCACTCACTGTCTGTTTGTTATGGTCTTCCTACTGTCTGTTTGTTATGGTCTTCACTCCGTCTGTTTGTTATGGTCTTCACTCCTGTCTGTTTGTTATGGTCTTCACTCACTGTCTGTTTGTTATGGTCTTCACTGTCTGTTTGTTATGGTCTTCACTCACTGTCTGTTTGTTATGGTCTTCCCACTGTCTGTTTGTTATGGTCTTCACTCACTGTCTGTTTGTTATGGTCTTCACTGTCTGTTTGTTTGTTATGGTCTTCATCACTGTCTGTTTGTTATGGTCTTCACTCACTGTCTGTTTGTTATGGTCTTCACTCTGTCTGTTTGTTATGGTCTTCACTGTCTGTTTGTTATGGTCTCACTCACTGTCTGTTTGTTATGGTCTTCACTTGTCTGTTTGTTATGGTCTTCACTGTCTGTTTGTTATGGTCTTCACTCACTGTCTGTTTGTTATGGTCTTCACTCACTGTCTGTTTGTTATGGTCTTCACTCACTGTCTGTTTGTTATGGTCTTCACTACTGTCTGTTTGTTATGGTCTTCTACTGTCTGTTTGTTATGGTCTTCACTGTCTGTTTGTTATGGTCTCCACTGTCCGTTTGTTATGGTCTTCACTGTCTGTTTGTTATGGTCTTCACTGTCTGTTTGTTATGGTCTTCACTGTCTGTTTGTTATGGTCTTCACTGTCTGTTTGTTATGGTCTTCACTGTCTGTTTGTTATGGTCTTCACTGTCTGTTTGTTATGGTCTTCACTCACTGTCTGTTTGTTATGGTCTTCACTCACTGTCTGTTTGTTATGGTCTTCACTCACTGTCTGTTTGTTATGGTCTTCACTCACTGTCTGTTTGTTATGGTCTTCACTCACTGTCTGTTTGTTATGGTCTTCACTCACTGTCTGTTTGTTATGGTCTTCACTCACTGTCTGTTTGTTATGGTCTTCACTGTCTGTTTGTTATGGTCTTCACTCACTGTCTGTTTGTTATGGTCTTCACTCACTGTCTGTTTGTTATGGTCTTCACTCACTGTCTGTTTGTTATGGTCTTCACTGTCTGTTTGTTATGGTCTTCACTGTCTGTTTGTTATGGTCTTCACTCACTGTCTCTTTGTTATGGTCTTCACTCACTGTCTGTTTGTTATGGTCTTCACTACGTCTGTTTGTTATGGTCTTCACTACTGTCTGTTTGTTATGGTCTTCACTGTCTGTTTGTTATGGTCTTCACTCCTGTCTGTTTGTTATGGTCTTCACTACTGTCTGTTTGTTATGGTCTTCACTCTGTCTGTTTGTTATGGTCTTCACTCGTCTGTTTGTTATGGTCTTCACTCACTGTCTGTTTGTTATGGTCTTCACTCAGTCTGTTTGTTATGGTCTTCACTGTCTGTTTGTTATGGTCTTCACTGTCTGTTTGTTATGGTCTTCACTGTCTGTTTGTTATGGTCTTCACTCACTGTCTGTTTGTTATGGTCTTCACTGTCTGTTTGTTATGGTCTTCACTCACTGTCTGTTTGTTATGGTCTTCACTCACTGTCTGTTTGTTATGGTCTTCACTCACTGTCTGTTTGGTCTTCACTGTCGTTTGTTATGGTCTTCACTCACTGTCTGTTTATTATGGTCTTCACTCTCTGTCTGTTTGTTATGGTCTTCACTCACTGTCTGTTTGTTATGGTCTTCACTCACTGTCTGTTTGTTATGGTCTTCACTGTCTGTTTGTTATGGTCTTCACTCACTGTCTGTTTGTTATGGTCTTCACTCACTGTCTGTTTGTTATGGTCTTCACTCACTGTCTGTTTGTTATGGTCTTCACTCACTGTCTGTTTGTTATGGTCTTCACTCACTGTCTGTTTGTTATGGTCTTCACTCACTGTCTGTTTGTTATGGTCTTCACTCACTGTCTGTTTGTTATGGTCTTCACTCACTGTCTGTTTGTTATGGTCTTCACTGTCTGTTTGTTATGGTCTTCACTGTCTGTTTGTTATGGTCTTCACTGTCTGTTTGTTATGGTCTTCACTCACTGTCTCTTTGTTATGGTCTTCACTGTCTGTTTGTTATGGTCTTCACTGTCTGTTTGTTATGGTCTTCACTCACTGTCTGTTTGTTATGGTCTTCACTCACTGTCTGTTTGTTATGGTCTTCACTGTCTGTTTGTTATGGTCTTCACTCACTGTCTGTTTGTTATGGTCTTCACTCACTGTCTGTTTGTTATGGTCTTCACTCACTGTCTGTTTGTTATGGTCTTCACTCACTGTCTGTTTGTTATGGTCTTCACTCACTGTCTGTTTGTTATGGTCTTCACTGTCTGTTTGTTATGGTCTTCACTCACTGTCTGTTTGTTATGGTCTTCACTCACTGTCTGTTTGTTATGGTCTTCACTGTCTGTTTGTTATGGTCTTCACTCACTGTCTGTTTGTTATGGTCTTCACTCACTGTCTGTTTGTTATGGTCTTCACTCACTGTCTGTTTGTTATGGTCTTCACTGTCTGTTTGTTATGGTCTTCACTGTCTGTTTGTTATGGTCTTCACTGTCTGTTTGTTATGGTCTTCACTGTCTGTTTGTTATGGTCTTCACTGTCTGTTTGTTATGGTCTTCACTCACTGTCTGTTTGTTATGGTCTTCACTCACTGTCTGTTTGTTATGGTCTTCACTCACTGTCTGTTTGTTATGGTCTTCACTGTCTGTTTGTTATGGTCTTCACTACTGTCTGTTTGTTATGGTCTTCACTCGTCTGTTTGTTATGGTCTTCACTACGTCTGTTTGTTATGGTCTTCCTCACTGTCTGTTTGTTATGGTCTTCACTGTCTGTTTGTTATGGTCTTCACTCACTGTCTGTTTGTTATGGTCTTCACTCACTGTCTGTTTGTTATGGTCTTCACTGTCTGTTTGTTATGGTCTTCACTCACTGTCTGTTTGTTATGGTCTTCACTGTCTGTTTGTTATGGTCTTCACTGTCTGTTTGTTATGGTCTTCACTACTGTCTGTTTGTTATGGTCTTCACTCGTCTGTTTGTTATGGTCTTCACTCACTGTCTGTTTGTTATGGTCTTCACTCACTGTCTGTTTGTTATGGTCTTCACTCACTGTCTGTTTGTTATGGTCTTCACTGTCTGTTTGTTATGGTCTTCACCACTGTCTGTTTGTTATGGTCTTCACTCACTGTCTGTTTGTTATGGTCTTCACTCACGTCTGTTTGTTATGGTCTTCACTACGTCTGTTTGTTATGGTCTTCACTCACTGTCTGTTTGTTATGGTCTTCACTCACTGTCTGTTTGTTATGGTCTTCACTACTGTCTGTTTGTTATGGTCTTCACTCACTGTCTGTTTGTTATGGTCTTCACTACTGTCTGTTTGTTATGGTCTTCACTGTCTGTTTGTTATGGTCTTCACTACTGTCTGTTTGTTATGGTCTTCACTCACTGTCTGTTTGTTATGGTCTTCACTACTGTCTGTTTGTTATGGTCTTCACTCACTGTCTGTTTGTTATGGTCTTCACTCACTGTCTGTTTGTTATGGTCTTCACTCACGTCTGTTTGTTATGGTCTTCACTCACTGTCTGTTTGTTATGGTCTTCACTCACTGTCTGTTTGTTATGGTCTTCACCACTGTCTGTTTGTTATGGTCTTCACTAGTCTGTCTGTTATGGTCTTCACTAGTCTGTTTGTTATGGTCTTCACTCACTGTCTGTTTGTTATGGTCTTCACTGTCTGTTTGTTATGGTCTTCACTCACTGTCTGTTTGTTATGGTCTTCTCACTGTCTGTTTGTTATGGTCTTCACTGTCTGTTATGGTCTGTCACTGTCTGTTTGTTATGGTCTTCACTGTCTGTTTGTTATGGTCTTCACTACCGTCTGTTTGTTATGGTCTTCACTCACTGTCTGTTTGTTATGGTCTTCACTCACCGTCTGTTTGTTATGGTCTTCTACTGTCTGTTTGTTATGGTCTTCACTACCGTCTGTTTGTTATGGTCTTCACCACTGTCTGTTTGTTATGGTCTTCACTCACTGTCTGTTTGTTATGGTCTTCACTGTCTGTTTGTTATGGTCTTCACTCACTGTCTGTTTGTTATGGTCTTCACTCGTCTGTTTGTTATGGTCTTCTACTCGTCTGTTTGTTATGGTCTTCACTCACTGTCTGTTTGTTATGGTCTTCACTCACTGTCTGTTTGTTATGGTCTTCACCACTGTCTGTTTGTTATGGTCTTCACTCACTGTCTGTTTGTTATGGTCTTCACTACCGTCTGTTTGTTATGGTCTTCACTCACTGTCTGTTTGTTATGGTCTTCACTACTGTCTGTTTGTTATGGTCTTCACTCACGTCTGTTTGTTATGGTCTTCACTGTCTGTTTGTTATGGTCTTCACTCACTGTCTGTTTGTTATGGTCTTCACTCGTCTGTTTGTTATGGTCTTCACTCACTGTCTGTTTGTTATGGTCTTCACTGTCTGTTTGTTATGGTCTTCACTACTGTCTGTTTGTTATGGTCTTCTCACTGTCTGTTTGTTATGGTCTTCACCACTGTCTGTTTGTTATGGTCTTCACTCACTGTCTGTTTGTTATGGTCTTCACTCACTGTCTGTTTGTTATGGTCTTCACTCACTGTCTGTTTGTTATGGTCTTCACCCTGTCTGTTTGTTATGGTCTTCACTCACTGTCTGTTTGTTATGGTCTTCACTCACTGTCTGTTTGTTATGGTCTTCACTCGTCTGTTTGTTATGGTCTCTCACTGTCTGTTTGTTATGGTCTTCACTCACTGTCTGTTTGTTATGGTCTTCACTCACTGTCTGTTTGTTATGGTCTTCACTACTGTCTGTTTGTTATGGTCTTCACTCTCTGTCTGTTTGTTATGGTCTTCACTACTGTCTGTTTGTTATGGTCTTCACTGTCTGTTTGTTATGGTCTTCACTCACTGTCTGTTTGTTATGGTCTTCACTCACTGTCTGTTTGTTATGGTCTTCACTCGTCTGTTTGTTATGGTCTTCACTCACTGTCTGTTTGTTATGGTCTTCACTCACTGTCTGTTTGTTATGGTCTTCACTGTCTGTTTGTTATGGTCTTCACTCACTGTCTGTTTGTTATGGTCTTCACTCACTGTCTGTTTGTTATGGTCTTCACTCACTGTCTGTTTGTTATGGTCTTCACTGTCTGTTTGTTTGTTATGGTCTTCACTCCGTCTGTTTGTTATGGTCTTCACTACCGTCTGTTTGTTATGGTCTTCACTGTCTGTTTGTTATGGTCCTCACTGTCTGTTTGTTATGGTCTTCACCGTCTGTTTGTTGTGGCCTCCACTTCCGTCTGTTTGTTATGGTCTTCACTGCCGTCTGTTATGGTCTCCACTGTCTGTTTGTTATGGTCTTCACTGTCTGTTTGTTGGCTCTTCTACTGTCTGTTTGTTATGGTCTTCATACTGTCTGTTTGTTATGGTCTTCACTGTCTGTTTGTTATGGTCTTCACTCGTCTGTTTGTTATGGTCTTCACTGTCTGTTTGTTATGGTCTTCACTCACTGTCTGTTTGTTATGGTCTTCTACTGTCTGTTTGTTATGGTCTTCACTGTCTGTTTGTTATGGTCTTCACTCACTGTCTGTTTGTTATGGTCTTCACTGTCTGTTTGTTATGGTCTTCTACTGTCTGTTTGTTATGGTCTTCTACTGTCTGTTTGTTATGGTCTTCACTACCGTCTGTTTGTTATGGTCTTCACTGTCTGTTTGTTATGGTCTTCACTGTCTGTTTGTTATGGTCTTCACTCACTGTCTGTTTGTTATGGTCTTCACTGCTGTCTGTTTGTTATGTTCTACCGTCTGTTGGTTATGGTCTTCTACTGTCTGTTTGTTATGGTCTTCACTGTCTGTTTGTTATGGTCTTCACTCACTGTCTGTTTGTTATGGTCTTCACTCACTGTCTGTTTGTTATGGTCTTCACTCACTGTCTGTTTGTTATGGTCTTCACTCTCCGTCTGTTTGTTATGGTCTTC
>NW_027037898.1:0-23562 GCF_034236695.1 Oncorhynchus nerka | reverse complement strand
TCAGTGTCGCTTCAGAACAGGTGCTGTTACTCAGCACACCCCTGTATATAGCCTCCACATTGACTCCCTACCGGTACCCCCTGTATATAGCCTCCACATTGACTCTGTACCGGTACCCCCTGTATATAGCCTCCACATTGACTCTGTACCAGTACCCCCTGTATATAGCCTCCACATTGACTCTGTACCAGTACCCCCTGTATATAACCTCCACATTGACTCTGTACCAGTACCCCCTGTATATAGCCTCCACATTGACTCTGTACTGCCCCCTGTATATAGCCTCCACATTGACTCCCCTACACGGTACCCCTGTATATAGCCTCCACATTGACTCTGTACCGGTACCCCTGTATATAGCCTCCACATTGACTCTGTACCAGTACCCTGTATATAGCCTCCACATTGACTCTGTACCGGTACCCCCTGTATATAGCCTCCACATTGACTCTGTACCAGTACCCCCTGTATATAGCCTCCACATTGACTCTGTACCGTAATACCCTGTATATAGCCTCCACATTGACTCTGTACCCCCTGTATATAGCCTCCACATTGACTCTGTACCGTAATACCCTGTATATAGCCTCCACATTGACTCTGTACCGTAATACCCTGTATATAGCCTCCACATTGACTCTGTACCGTAATACCACTATATAGCCTCCACATTGACTCTGTACCGTACCTGTATATAGCCTCCACATTGACTCTGTACCGTACCCCTGTATATAGCCTCCACATTGACTCTGTACCGGTACCCTGTATATAGCCTCCACATTGACTCTGTACCGTACCCTGTATATAGCCTCCACATTGACTCTGTGCCGGTACCCCCTGTATAGCCTCCACATTGACTCTGTACCGGTACCCCTGTATATAGCCTCCACATTGACTCTGTACCGTAATACCCTGTATATAGCCTCCACATTGACTCTGTACCGGTACCCCCTGTATATAGCCTCCACATTGACTCTGTACCGTAATACCCTGTATATAGCCTCCACATTGACTCTGTACTGGTACCCCTGTATATAGTCTCCACATTGACTCTCTACCTCGTACCCCCTGTATATAGTCTCCACATTGACTCTGTACCGTAATACCTGTATATAGCCTCCACATTGACTCTCTGCCGTGCCCCTGTATATAGTCTCACATTGACTCTGTACCGGTACCCCCTGTATATAGCCTCCACATTGACTCTCTACCGGTACCCCCTGTATATAGTCTCCACATTGACTCTGTACCCGTACCCCTGTATATAGCCTCCACATTGACTCTGTACCGTACCCCTGTATATAGCCTCCACATTGACTCTGTACTGGTACCCCCTGTATATAGCCTCCACATTGACTCTGTACCAGTACCCCCTGTATATAGCCTCCACATTGACTCTGTACCGGTACCCCCTGTATATAGCCTCCACATTGACTCTGTACCGTACCCCTGTATATAGTCTCCACATTGACTCTGTGCCGGTACCCCTGTATATAGCCTCCACTGACTCTGTAAGGGAAATCCCTGTATATAGCCTCCACATTGACTCTGTACCGTAACACCCTGTATATAGCCTCCACATTGACTCTCTACCGTACCTCCTGTAAATAGCCTCCACATTGACTCTGAACCGGTACCCCCTGTATATAGTCTCCACATTGACTCTGTGCCGTACCCCCTGTATATAGCCTCCACATTGACTCTGTACCGGTACCCCCCCCTGTATATAGCCTCCACATTGACTCTGTACTAGTACCCCCTGTATATAGCCTCCACATTGACTTGGTACCGGTACCCCCCTGTATATAGCCTCCACATTGACTTGGTACCGGTACCCCCCTGTATATATCCTCCACACTGACTCTGTACTTTACCCCCTGTATATAGCCTCCACATTGACTCTGTACCAGTACCCCCTGTATATAGCCTCCACATTGACTCTGTACAGTACCCCCTGTATATAGCCTCCACATTGACTCTGTACCCCTGTATATAGCCTCCACATTGACTCTGTACCGTAATACCCTGTATATAGCCTCCACATTGACTCTGTACCAATACCCTGTATATAGCCTCCACATTGACTCTGTACCGTAATACCCTGTATATAGCCTCCACATTGACTCTGTACCGGTACCCCTGTATATAGCCTCCACATTGACTTTGTACCGGTACCCCCCTGTATATAGCCTCCACATTGACTCTGTACAGTACCCCTGTATATAGCCTCCACATTGACTCTGTACCGGTAAATCCCTGTATAGCCTCCACATTGACTCTGTACCGGTACCCCCTGTATATAGCCTCCACATTGACTCTGTACCGTAATACCCTGTATATAGCCTCCACATTGACTCTGTACCGGTACCCCCTGTATATAGCCTCCACATTGACTCTGTACCGTAATACCCTGTATATAGCCTCCACATTGACTCTGTACTGGTACCCCTGTATATAGTCTCCACATTGACTCTCTACCGGTACCCCCTGTATATAGTCTCCACATTGACTCTGTACCGTAATACCCTGTATATAGCCTCCACATTGACTCTCTACCGGTACCCCCTGTATATAGTCTCCACATTGACTCTGTACCGGTACCCCCTGTATATAGCCTCCACATTGACTCTCTACCGGCCCCCTGTATATAGTCTCCACATTGACTCTGTACCGGTACCCCTGTATATAGCCTCCACATTGACTCTGTGCCGCCCCCTGTATATAGCCTCCACATTGACTCTGTGCCGTACCCCCTGTATATAGCCTCCACATTGACTCTGTACCAGTACCCCCTGTATATAGCCTCATTGACTCTGTACCGTAATACCCTGTATATAGCCTCCATTGACTCTGTACCCCCTGTATATAGCCTCCACATTGACTCTGTGCCGTAATACCCTGTATATAGCCTCCACATTGACTCTGTGCGTAATACCCTGTATAGCCTCCACATTGACTCTGTACCGTAATACCCTGTATATAGCCTCCACATTGACTCTGTACCGTACCCCTGTATATAGCCTCCACATTGACTCTGTGCCGGTACCCCCCTGTATATAGCCTCCACATTGACTGTACAGTACCCCCTGTATATAGCCTCCACATTGACTCTGTACCGGTACCCCCTGTATATAGCCTCCACATTGACTCTGTACCGGTACCCCCTGTATATAGCCTCCACATTGACTCTGTACCGTAATACCCTGTATATAGCCTCCACATTGACTCTGTACCGGTACCCCTGTATATAGCCTCCACATTGACTCTGTACCGTAATACCCTGTATATAGCCTCCACATTGACTCTGTACTGGTACCCTGTATATAGTCTCCACATTGACTCTCTACCGTGCACCCCTGTATATAGTCTCCACATTGACTCTGTACCGTAATACCCTGTATATAGCCTCCACATTGACTCTCTACCGGTACCCCCTGTATATAGTCTCCACATTGACTCTGTACCGGTACCCCCTGTATATAGCCTCCACATTGACTCTCTACCGGTACCCCCTGTATATAGTCTCCACATTGACTCTGTACCGGTACCCCCTGTATATAGCCTCCACATTGACTCTGTACCGGTACCCCCTGTATATAGCCTCCACATTGACTCTGTACTGGTACCCCCTGTATATAGCCTCCACATTGACTCTGTACCAGTACCCCCTGTATATAGCCTCCACATTGACTCTGTACTGGTACCCCCTGTATATAGCCTCCACATTGACTCTGTACCGGTACCCCCTGTATATAGTCTCCACATTGACTCTGTACCGGTACCCCCTGTATATAGCCTCCACATTGACTCTGTAAGGGTACCCCCTGTATATAGCCTCCACATTGACTCTGTACCGTAACACCCTGTATATAGCCTCCACATTGACTCTCTACCGGTACCTCCTGTAAATAGCCTCCACATTGACTCTGAACCGGTACCCCCTGTATATAGTCTCCACATTGACTCTGTACCGGTACCCCCTGTATATAGCCTCCACATTGACTCTGTACCGGTACCCCCTGTATATAGCCTCCACATTGACTCTGTACCGGTACCCCCTGTATATAGCCTCCACATTGACTCTGTACCGGTACCCCCTGTATATAGCCTCCACATTGACTCTGTACCGGTACCCCTGTATATAGCCTCCACATTGACTCTGTACCGCACCCCCTGTATAGCTCCACATTGACTCTGTACCAGTACCCCCTGTATATAGCCTCCACATTGACTCTGTACCGTAATACCCTGTATATAGCCTCCACATTGACTCTGTACCCCCTGTATATAGCCTCCACATTGACTCTGTACCGTAATACCCTGTATATAGCCTCCACATTGACTCTGTACCGTAATACCCTGTATATAGCCTCCACATTGACTCTGTACCGTAATACCTGTATATAGCCTCCACATTGACTCTGTACAGTGCCCCCTGTATATAGCCTCCACATTGACTCTGTACCGGTACCCTGTATATAGCCTCCACATTGACTCTGTGCCGGTACCCTGTATATAGCCTCCACATTGACTCTGTACCGGTACCCCCTGTATATAGCCTCCACATTGACTCTGTACCGGTACCCCCTGTATATAGCCTCCACATTGACTCTGTACCGTAATACCCTGTATATAGCCTCCACATTGACTCTGTACCGGTACCCCCTGTATATAGCCTCCACATTGACTCTGTACCGTAATACCCTGTATATAGCCTCCACATTGACTCTGTACTGGTACCCCTGTATATAGTCTCCACATTGACTCTCTACCGGTACCCCCTGTATATAGTCTCCACATTGACTCTGTACCGTAATACCCTGTATATAGCCTCCACATTGACTCTCTACCGGTACCCCCTGTATATAGTCTCCACATTGACTCTGTACCGGTACCCCCTGTATATAGCCTCCACATTGACTCTCTACCGGTACCCCCTGTATATAGTCTCCACATTGACTCTGTACCGGTACCCCCTGTATATAGCCTCCACATTGACTCTGTACCGGTACCCCCTGTATATAGCCTCCACATTGACTCTGTACTGGTACCCCCTGTATATAGCCTCCACATTGACTCTGTACCAGTACCCCCTGTATATAGCCTCCACATTGACTCTGTACTGGTACCCCCTGTATATAGCCTCCACATTGACTCTGTACCGGTACCCCCTGTATATAGTCTCCACATTGACTCTGTACCGGTACCCCCTGTATATAGCCTCCACATTGACTCTGTAAGGGTACCCCCTGTATATAGCCTCCACATTGACTCTGTACCGTAACACCCTGTATATAGCCTCCACATTGACTCTCTACCGGTACCTCCTGTAAATAGCCTCCACATTGACTCTGAACCGGTACCCCCTGTATATAGTCTCCACATTGACTCTGTACCGGTACCCCCTGTATATAGCCTCCACATTGACTCTGTACCGGTACCCCCCTGTATATAGCCTCCACATTGACTCTGTACCGGTACCCCCTGTATATAGCCTCCACATTGACTCTGTACCGGTACCCCCCCTGTATATAGCCTCCACATTGACTCTGTACCGTACCCCCTGTATATAGCCCACATTGACTCTGTACCAGTACCCCTGTATAGCCTCCACATTGACTCTGTACCGTACCCCCTGTCTATAGCCTCCACATTGACTCTGTACCGGTACCCCCTGTATATAGCCTCCACATTGACTCTGTACCGGTACCCCCTGTATATAGCCTCCACATTGACTCTGTACCGGTACCCCTGTATATAGCCTCCACATTGACTCTGTACCGGTACCCCTGTATATAGCCTCCACATTGACTCTGTACCGGTACCCCTGTATATAGCCTCCACATTGACTCTGTACCGGTACCCCTGTATATAGCCTTCACATTGACTCTGTACCAGTACCCCCCTGTATATAGCCTCCACATTGACTCTGTACCGGTACCCCTGTATAGCCTCCACATTGACTCTGTACCAGTACCCCTGTATATAGCCTCCACATTGACTCTGTACCGGTACCCTGTATATAGCCTCCACATTGACTCTGTACCGGTACCCCCTGTATATAGCCTCCACATTGACTCTGTACCAGTACCCCTGTATATAGCCTCCACATTGACTCTGTACCTGTACCCTGTATATAGCCTCCACATTGACTCTGTACCGGTGTACCCCTGTATATAGCCTCCACATTGACTCTGTACCTGTACCCCCTGTATATAGCCTCCACATTGACTCTGTACCAGTACCCCCTGTATATAGCCTCCACATTGACTCTGTACCGGTACCCCCTGTATGTAGCCTCCACATTGACTCTGTACCAGTACCCCCTGTATATAGCCTCCACATTGACTCTGTACTGGTACCCCCTGTATATAGCCTCCACATTGACTCTGTACTGGTACCCCCTGTATATAGCCTCCACATTGACTCTGTACCGGTACCCCCTGTATATAACCTCCACATTGACTCTGTACTGGTACCCCCTGTATATAGCCTCCACATTGACTCTGTACCGGTACCCCCTGTATATAGCCTCCACATTGACTCTGTAATTTGTCACTTTTATCTCTTATTTTTGTAGTTATTTTTCTTCAAACTGCATTGTTGGTTAAGGGCTGGTCAGTCAGCATTTCACTGTGAGGTCTACACCTGTTGGTTAAGGGCTTGTCAGTAAGCATTTCACTGTGAGCTCTACACCTGTTGTATTCGGGCGCATGTGACATAAAATGTGATTTGATTTGATTGTTCTGCTGCTGGCCGGCCAACCGTGATGGGTGCGTCAGCAGTGTAGGCTGTCGGCTTATAATTGGATCTGTGAGCTGCCTCTTGAGTCATCGGTCGTTCAGGGCTGTAAAGATCCCTGCCATGACCTGTAGGTTGGAGGGGTCTAGTACCGATCTGATCCCTGCCCTGTAGGTTGGAGGGGTCTAGTACCGGTCTGATCCCTGGGCTGTAGGTTGGAGGGGTCTAGTACCGGTCTGATCCCTGCCCTGTAGGTTGGAGGGGTCTAGTACCGGTCTGATCCCTGCCCTGTAGGTTGGAGGGGTCTAGTACCGGTCTGATCCCTGGGCTGTAGGTTGGAGGGGTCTAGTACCGGTCTGATCCCTGCCCTGTAGGTTGGAGGGGTCTAGTACCGGTCTGATCCCTGCCCTGTAGGTTGGAGGGGTCTAGTACCGGTCTGATCCCTGCCCTGTAGGTTGGAGGGGTCTAGTACCGGTCTGATCCCTGGGCTGTAGGTTGGAGGGGTCTAGTACCGGTCTGATCCCTGGGCTGTAGGTTGGAGGGGTCTAGTACCGGTCTGATCCCTGGGCTGTAGGTTGGAGGGGTCTAGTACCGGTCTGATCCCTGGGCTGTAGGTTGGAGGGGTCTAGTACCGGTCTGATCCCTGGGCTGTAGGTTGGAGGGGTCTAGTACCGGTCTGATCCCTGCCATGACCTGTAGGTTGGAGGGGTCTAGTACCGGTCTGATCCCTGGCCTGTAGGTTGGAGGGGTCTAGTACCGGTCTGATCCCTGCCATGACCTGTAGGTTGGAGGGTCTAGTACCGGTCTGATCCATGGCCTGTAGGTTGGAGGGGTCTAGTACCGGTCTGATCCCTGGCCTGTAGGTTGGAGGGGTCTAGTACCGGTCTGATCCCTGACCTGTAGGTTGGAGGGGTCTAGTACCGGTCTGATCCATGGCCTGTAGGTTGGAGGGGTCTAGTACCGGTCTGATCCCTGCCATGGCCTGTAGGTTGGAGGGGTCTAGTACCGGTCTGTCTCGATCCCCAGAGGGCAGCCCTCTGGTATATTTCTGAATAATGTAGTGCGCTAGCCTGTGTAGGGAATAGGGTGCTGTATTGGACACTTCCAGTACTCATATACGGCATTAGAGAGACAGAGACTAACGGACAGCAGTCAGGTTGGGCCAAGAGGAGAGACCAGGGCTGGGGCCAAGAGGAGAGACCAGGGCTGGGGCCAAGAGGAGAGACCAGGGCTGGGGCCAAGAGGAGAGACCAGGGCTGGGGCCAAGAGGAGAGACCAGGGCTGGGGCCAAGAGGAGAGAGAGAGACCAGGGCTGGGGCCAAGAGGAGAGACCAGGGCTGGGGCCAAGAGGAGAGACCAGGGCTGGAGCCAAGAGGAGAGACCAGGGCTGGGGCCAAGAGGAGAGAGAGAGACCAGGGCTGGGGCCAAGAGGAGAGACCAGGGCTGGGGCCAAGAGGAGAGAGAGAGACCAGGGCCGGGGCCAAGAGGAGAGACCAGGGCTGGGGCCAAGAGGAGAGACTAGGGGTGGGGCCAAAAAGAGAGGCCAGGGCTGGGGCTAAGAGGAGAGACCAGGGCTGTGGCCTAGAGGAGAGAGAGAAACCAGGGTTGGGACCAACCATGCCAGCCTTGCCAGCTCTCTGCCAGTGCCTCGGGCTGGTCCTTCTGCATGTGTCTGTGGGTGTAACAGAGAAATCACTCTCTACTTCAGGAGATCCCTGTATGTTCCAGGCTGTTGGACGACCCCTCTTGGCTCCTCTGGTTATAGAATAACAATGTGATTGTATAGCAGGATGTGGTCACTATAGTTATAGCAGGATGTGGTCACTATAGTTATAGCAGGATGTGGTCACTATAGTTATAGCAGGATGTGGTCACTATAGTTATAGCAGGATGTGGTCACTATAGTTATAGCAGGATGTGGTCACTATAGTTATAGCAGGATGTGGTCACTATAGTTATAGCAGGATGTGGTCACTATAGTTATAGCAGGATGTGGTCACTATAGTTATAGCAGGATGTGGTCACTATAGTTATAGCAGGATGTGGTCACTATAGTTATAGCAGGATGTGGTCACTATAGTTATAGCAGGATGTGGTCACTATAGTTATAGCAGGATGTGGTCACTATAGTTATAGCAGGATGTGGTCACTATAGTTATAGCAGGATGTGGTCACTATAGTTATAGCAGGATGTGGTCACTATAGTTATAGCAGGATGTGGTCACTATAGTTATAGCAGGATGTGGTCACTATAGTTATAGTTATAGCAGGATGTGGTCACTATAGTTATAGCAGGATGTGGTCACTATAGTTATAGCAGGATGTGGTCACTATAGTTATAGCAGGATGTGGTCACTATAGTTATAGCAGGATGTGGTCACTATAGTTATAGCAGGATGTGGTCACTATAGTTATAGCAGGATGTGGTCACTATAGTTATAGCAGGATGTGGTCACTATAGTTATAGCAGGATGTGGTCACTATAGTTATAGCAGGATGTGGTCACTATAGTTATAGCAGGATGTGGTCACTATAGTTATAGCAGGATGTGGTCACTATAGTTGTAGCAGGATGTGGTCACTATAGTTATAGCAGGATGTGGTAACTATAGTTATAGCAGGATGTGGTCACTATAGTTGTAGCAGGATGTGGTCACTATAGTTGTAGCAGGATGTGGTCACTATAGTTGTAGCAGGATGTGGTCACTATAGTTATAGCAGGATGTGGTCACTATAGTTATAGCAGGATGTGGTCACTATAGTTATAGCAGGATGTGGTCACTATAGTTATAGCAGGATGTGGTCACTATAGTTATAGCAGGATGTGTTATAGCAGGATGTGGTCACTATAGTTATAGCAGGATGTGGTCACTATAGTTATAGCAGGATGTGGTCACTATATTTATAGCA
The DNA here is from genome assembly GCF_034236695.1 of Oncorhynchus nerka. NCBI lineage: Eukaryota > Metazoa > Chordata > Actinopteri > Salmoniformes > Salmonidae > Oncorhynchus > Oncorhynchus nerka. The sequence goes on along the minus strand of NW_027037898.1, from coordinate 13,912 downwards.
GAATGTGGTCACTATAGTTATAGCAGGATGTGGTCACTATAGTTATAGCAGGATGTGGTCACTATAGTTATAGCAGGATGTGGTCACTATAGTTATAGCAGGATGTGGTCACTATAGTTATAGCAGGATGTGGTCACTATAGTTATAGCAGGATGTGGTCACTATAGTTATAGCAGGATGTGGTCACTATAGTTATAGCAGGATGTGGTCACTATAGTTATAGCAGGATGTGGTCACTATAGTTATAGCAGGATGTGGTCACTATAGTTATAGCAGGATGTGGTCACTATAGTTATAGCAGGATGTGGTCACTATAGTTATAGCAGGATGTGGTCACTATAGTTATAGCAGGATGTGGTCACTATAGTTATAGCAGGATGTGGTCACTATAGTTATAGCAGGATGTGGTCACTATAGTTATAGCAGGATGTGGTCACTATAGTTATAGCAGGATGTGGTCACTATAGTTATAGCAGGATGTGGTCAGCCCACGCTGAGAATGAAGTGAGTGAGTGAGAATGAATGAATGGGGAAATGAGGACAGAGAGGAGAAGGAATGGGGAAATGAGGACAGAGAGGGAGAGGGAATGGGGAAATGAGGACAGAGAGGGAGAAGGAATGGGGAAATGAGGACAGAGGGGGAAGGAATGGGGAAATGAGGACAGAGAGGGAGAAGGAATGGGGAAATGAGGACAGAGAGGGAGAAGGAATGGGGAAATGAGGACAGAGAGGGAGAAGGAATGGGGAAATGAGGACAGAGAGGGAGAAGGAATGGGGAAATGAGGACAGAGAGGGAGAAGGAATGGGGAAATGAGGACAGAGAGGGAGAAGGAATGGGGAAATGAGGACAGAGAGGGAGAATGAATGGGGAAATGAGGACAGAGAGGGAGAAGGAATGGGGAAATGAGGACAGAGAGGGAGAAGGAATGGGGAAATGAGGACAGAGAGGGAGAAGGAATGGGGAAATGAGGCCAGAGAGGGAGAAGGAATGGGGAAATGAGGACAGAGAGGGAGAAGGAATGGGGAAATGAGGACAGAGGGAGAAGGAATGGGGAAATGAGGACAGAGAGGGAGAAGGAATGGGGAAATGAGGACAGAGAGGGAGAATGAATGGGGAAATGAGGACAGAGAGGGAGAATGAATGGGGAAATGAGGACAGAGAGGGAGAAGGAATGGGGAAATGAGGACAGAGAGGGAGAATGAATGGGGAAATGAGGACAGAGAGGGAGAATGAATGGGGAAATGAGGACAGAGGGGGAAGGAATGGGGAAATGAGGACAGAGAGGGAGAAGGAATGGGGAAATGAGGACAGAGAGGGAGAAGGAATGGGGAAATGAGGACAGAGAGGGAGAATGAATGGGGAAATGAGGACAGAGAGGGAGAAGGAATGGGGAAATGAGGAAAGAGAGGGAGAATGAATGGGGAAATGAGGACAGAGAGGGAGAATGAATGGGGAAATGAGGACAGAGAGGGGGAGAAGGAATGGGGAAATGAGGACAGAGAGGGAGAATGAATGGGAAATGAGGACAGAGGGGGAAGGAATGGGGAAATGAGGACAGAGAGGGAGAAGGAATGGGGAAATGAGGACAGAGAGGGAGAAGGAATGGGGAAATGAGGACAGAGAGGGAGAATGAATGGGGAAATGAGGACAGAGAGGGAGAAGGAATGGGGAAATGAGGACAGAGAGGGAGAATGAATGGGGAAATGAGGACAGAGAGGGAGAATGAATGGGGAAATGAGGACAGAGAGGGAGAAGGAATGGGGAAATGAGGACAGAGAGGGAGAAGGAATGGGGAAATGAGGACAGAGAGGGAGAAGGAATGGGGAAATGAGGACAGAGAGGAGAATGAATGGGGAAATGAGGACAGAGAGGGAGAAGGAATGGGGAAATGAGGACAGAGAGGAGGGAGAAATGAATGGGGAAATGAGGACAGAGAGGAGAATGAATGGGGAAATGAGGACAGAGAGGGAGAAGGAATGGGGAAATGAGGGACAGAGAGGGAGAATGAATGGGGAAATGAGGACAGAGGGGGAAGGAATGGGGAAATGAGGACAGAGAGGGAGAAGGAATGGGGAAATGAGACAGAGAGGGAGAATGAATGGGGAAATGAGGACAGAGAGGGAGAAGGAATGGGGAAATGAGGACAGAGAGGGAGAAGGAATGGGAAATGAGGACAGAGAGGGAGAAGGAATGGGGAAATGAGGACAGAGAGGGAGAATGAATGGGGAAATGAGGACAGAGAGGGAGAAGGAATGGGGAAATGAGGACAGAGAGGGAGAATGAATGGGGAAATGAGGACAGAGAGGGAGAATGAATGGGGAAATGAGGACAGAGAGGGAGAATGAATGGGGAAATGAGGACAGAGAGGGAGAAGGAATGGGGAAATGAGGACAGAGAGGGAGAATGAATGGGGAAATGAGGACAGAGGGGGAAGGAATGGGGAAATGAGGACAGAGAGGGAGAAGGAATGGGGAAATGAGGACAGAGAGGGAGAAGGAATGGGGAAATGAGGACAGAGAGGGAGAATGAATGGGGAAATGAGGACAGAGAGGGAGAATGAATGGGGAAATGAGGACAGAGAGGGAGAATGAATGGGGAAATGAGGACAGAGAGGGAGAAGGAATGGGGAAATGAGGACAGAGAGGGAGAAGGAATGGGGAAATGAGGACAGAGAGGGAGAAGGAATGGGGAAATGAGGACAGAAAGGGTTGGTGTGTTTTTAGCCTCGTTAAACGTGGCCACTTGATGCCTGCAGTTTCGTGAGTTAGAGAGCCACTGTATTGTATAACTAGTTGAAACCTCCACACCGAACACCCACACTAACCCACACTATGCTACTGGCTGGTGAGAGACCCACACTATGCTACTGGCTGGGGAGAGACCCACACTATGCTACTGGCTGGGGAGAGACCCACACTATGCTACTGGCTGGGGAGAGACCCACACTATGCTACTGGCTGGGGTGAGAGACCCACGCTATGCTACTGGCTGGGGAGAGAGGGAGAGAGACCCACACTATGCTACTGGCTGGGGAGAGAGACCCACACTATGCTACTGGCTGGGGAGAGAGACCCACACTATGCTACTGGCTGGGGAGAGAGACCCACACTATGCTACTGGCTGGGGAGAGAGGGAGAGAGACCCTCACTATGCTACTGGCTGGGGAGAGAGGGAGAGAGACCCACGCTATGCTACTGGCTGGGGAGAGAGACCCACACTATGCTACTGGCTGGGGAGAGAGACCCACACTATGCTACTGGCTGAGGAGAGAGACCCACACTATGCTACATGCTGGGGAGAGAGACCCACACTATGCTACTGGCTGGGGAGAGAGACCCTCACTATGCTACTGGCTGGGAGAGAGACCCACGCTATGCTACTGGCTGGGGAGAGAGGGAGAGAGACCCACGCTATGCTACTGGCTGGGGAGAGAGGGAGAGAGACCCACGCTATGCTACTGGCTGGGGAGAGAGAGAGAGAGACCCACGCTATGCTACAGGCTGGGAGAGAGAGGCAGAGAGAGAGAGACCCACGCTACTGGCTGGGAGAGAGAGGCAGAGAGAGAGAGACCCACGCTACTGGCTGGGAGAGAGAGGCAGAGGGAGAGAGACCCACGCTATGCTACAGGCTGGGAGAGAGAGGCAGAGAGAGAGAGACCCACGCTACTGGCTGGGAGAGAGAGGCAGATGGAGAGAGACCCACGCTACTGGCTGGGAGAGAGGGAGAGACCCACGCTACCGGCTGGGAGAGAGAGGCAGATGGAGAGAGACCCACGCTATGCTACAGGCTGGGAGAGAGAGGCAGAGAGAGAGAGACCCACGCTACTGGCTGGGAGAGAGAGGCAGATGGAGAGAGACCCACGCTACTGGCTGGGAGAGAGGGAGTGACCCACGCTACTGGCTGGGAGAGAGGGAGAGACCCACGCTACTGGCTGGGAGAGAGAGGCAGATGGAGAGAGACCCACGCTATGCTACAGGCTGGGAGAGAGAGGCAGAGAGAGAGAGACCCACGCTACTGGCTGGGAGAGAGAGGCAGATGGAGAGAGACCCACGCTACTGGCTGGGAGAGAGGGAGAGACCCACGCTACTGGCTGAGAGAGAGGGAGAGACCCACACTACTGGCTGGGAGAGAGAGGCAGATGGAGAGAGACCCACGCTACTGGCTGGGAGAGAGGGAGAGAGACCCACGCTACTGGCTGGGAGAGAGGGAGAGACCCACGCTACTGGCTGAGAGAGAGGGAGAGACCCACGCTACTGGCTGGGAGAGAGAGGCAGATGGAGAGAGACCCACGCTACTGGCTGGGAGAGAGGGAGAGACCCACGCTACTGGCTGGGAGAGAGAGGCAGATGGAGAGAGACCCACGCTACTGGCTGGGAGAGAGGGAGAGGGAGAGTGACCCACGCTACTGGCTGGGAGAGAGGGAGAGGGAGAGTGACCCACGCTACTGGCTGGGAGAGAGGGAGAGACCCACGCTACTGGCTGGGAGAGAGACCCACGCTACTGGCTGGGAGAGAGGGAGAGAGACCCACGCTACTGGCTGGGAGAGAGGGAGAGACCCACGCTACTGGCTGGGAGAGAGACTCACGCTACTGGCTGGGAGAGAGGGAGAGAGACCCACGCTACTGGCTGGGAGAGAGGGAGAGAGACCCACGCTACTGGCTGGGAGAGAGGGAGAGAGACCCACGCTACTGGCTGGGAGAGAGGGAGAGACCCACGCTACTGGCTGGGAGAGAGAGGCAGATGGAGAGAGACCCACGCTACTGGCTGGGAGAGAGGGAGAGACCCACGCTACTGGCTGGGAGAGAGAGGCAGATGGAGAGAGACCCACGCTACTGGCTGGGAGAGAGGGAGAGACCCACGCTACTGGCTGGGAGAGAGGGAGTGACCCACGCTACTGGCTGGGAGAGAGAGGCAGATGGAGAGAGACCCACGCTACTGGCTGGGAGAGAGGGAGTGACCCACGCTACTGGCTGGGAGAGAGAGGCAGATGGAGAGAGACCCACGCTATGCTACTGGCTGGGAGAGAGAGGCAGATGGAGAGAGACCCACGCTACTGGCTGGGAGAGAGGGAAAGAGACCCACGCTACTGGCTGGGAGAGAGGGAGAGAGACCCACGCTATGCTACTGGCTGGGAGAGAGGCAGAGGGAGAGAGACCCACGCTACTGGCTGGGAGAGAGGGAGAGACCCACGCTACTGGCTGGGAGAGAGGGAGAGAGACCCACGCTATGCTACTGGCTGGGAGAGAGAGGCAGAGGGAGAGAGACCCACGCTACTGGCTGGGAGAGAGGGAGTGACCCACGCTACTGGCTGGAGAGAGAGGCAGAGGGAGAGAGACCCACGCTACTGGCTGGGAGAGAGGGAGTGACCCACGCTACTGGCTGGAGAGAGAGGCAGAGGGAGAGAGACCCACGCTACTGGCTGGGAGAGAGGGAGTGACCCACGCTACTGGCTGGGAGAGAGGGAGAGACCCACGCTACTGGCTGGGAGAGAGAGGCAGATGGAGAGAGACCCACGCTACTGGCTGGGAGAGAGAGGCAGATGGAGAGAGACCCACGCTACTGGCTGGGAGAGAGAGGCAGATGGAGAGAGACCCACGCTACTGGCTGGGAGAGAGGGAGAGACCCACGCTACTGGCTGGGAGAGAGGGAGAGACCCACGCTACTGGCTGGGAGAGGGAGAGACCCACGCTACTGGCTGGGAGAGGGGAGTGACCCACGCTACTGGCTGGGAGAGGGGAGAGACCCACGCTACTGGCTGGGAGAGAGGGAGAGAGACCCACGCTACTGGCTGGGAGAGAGGGAGAGAGACCCACGCTATGCTACTGGCTGGGAGAGAGAGGCAGAGGGAGAGAGACCCACGCTACTGGCTGGGAGAGAGGGAGAGACCCACGCTACTGGCTGGGAGAGAGGGAGAGAGACCCACGCTATGCTACTGGCTGGGAGAGAGAGGCAGATGGAGAGAGACCCACGCTACTGGCTGGGAGAGAGGGAGAGACCCACGCTACTGGCTGGGAGAGAGAGGCAGATGGAGAGAGACCCACGCTACTGGCTGGGAGAGAGGGAGAGACCCACGCTACTGGCTGGGAGAGAGGGAGAGACCCACGCTACTGGCTGGGAGAGAGGGAGAGACCCACGCTACTGGCTGGGAGAGAGGGAGTGACCCACGCTACTGGCTGGGAGAGAGGGAGAGACCCACGCTACTGGCTGGGAGAGAGAGGCAGATGGAGAGAGACCCACGCTACTGGCTGGAGAGAGAGGCAGAGGGAGAGAGACCCACGCTACTGGCTGGGAGAGAGAGGCAGATGGAGAGAGACCCACGCTACTGGCTGGAGAGAGAGGCAGAGGGAGAGAGACCCTCACTATGCTACTGGCTGGGAGAGTGAGGCAGATGGAGGGATACGTACTTTCTGTGATCTAGGAAATGTTTCTTCACAGAAACACAAACCTTTTGATTGTAAAGGACATTACCCACATGGATGTAAACAACAATAACCAACACTTTGGATATGATTTAGACATGGTAAAACAATACACTCTATACACACTATAACTCTCCTCTCCTCCCCCCCTCCCCTCTCCGGCCCCTTTCTCCTCCTGCCCTGCCCTCCTCTCCTCCTGCCCTGCCCTCCTCTCCTCCTTCTCCTCCTCTCCTCCTCCCTTCTCTCCCTCCCTCCCCTCCTCCTCCCTCCTCCTCCCCTCTCCTCCCTTCTCCTCCGCCCTCTCCTCTCCTTCTCCCTTCTCTCCTCTCCGCTCCTCCTCCCTTCTCTCCTCTCCTCACCTCCTCCCTCCTCTCTTCTCCTCTCCTCTCCTCTCCTCCTCCCTCAACTCCTCTCCTCTCCTCCTCCCTTCTCTCCTCTCCTCCTCCCTCCTCTCCTCTCCTCCTCCCTTCTCTCCTCTCCTCTCCTCCTCCCTCCTCTCCTCTCCTCTCCTCTCCTCTCCTCTCCTCCCTCCTCCTCCTCTCCTCTCCTCCTCCCCATATCCTCTCCTCTCCTCTCCAAGTGCTGTAGGAGGAGGAATATTAAAGTGTAGCTGGGTGTGTGATGTGTGTGGGAGCGTATGAACCCTGAGCGTATTGATTTGTCTGTATGTAACCCAGCTAGTGTGACACTCCACAACCAACCAGCCCACCTCCAGTAGATGAGATGAGTGGATGGATGTGGGCAGGGTGGAAAGGAAATATATATTAGGCCTTATTTTTGCGTGTTCCAACTAGTAAGTGACCTAGATTTAATGGAGAAACATCCACAGTTCTGATTTTAGTTCCCCTTGGTTACAGCTATTCATTAGTCCATCAGAAGATTCCTCAAGGGTGGAAGTTAGATCTTAGTCGGCAACTAGGTTGAAGTGCATGGGTTGGTTCCATGAGAGGGGAAGTAGATTGGGTTAGTTCCATGAGAGGGGAAGTAGATTGGGTTGGTTCCATGAGAGGGGAAGTAGATTGGGTTGGTTCCATGAGAGGGGAAGTAGATTGGGTTGGTTCCATGAGAGGGGAAGTAGATTGGGTTGGTTCCATGAGAGGGGAAGTAGATTGGGTTGGTTCCATGAGAGGGGAAGTAGATTGGGTTGGTTCCATGAGAGGGGAAGTAGATTGGGTTGGTTCCATGAGAGGGGAAGTAGATTGGGTTGGTTCCATGAGAGGGGAAGTAGATTGGGTTGGTTCCATGAGAGGGGAAGTAGATTGCCAGTGACCCTGTTTATCATTGCTTTGGGTGTGTGTCTTGTTTCTCTGCTATCGCCTCTCTGGTCTGCTTCGGTTGTTTCTCTGTTATCGCCTCTCTGGTCTGCTTCGGTTGTTTCTCTGCTATCGCCTCTCTGGTCTGCTTCGGTTGTTTCTCTGCTATCGCCTCTCTGGTCTGCTTCGGTTGTTTCTCTGTTATCGCCTCTCTGGTCTGCCTCGGTTGTTTCTCAGGTCTGCTTCGGTTGTTTCTCTGTTATCGCCTCTCTGGTCTGCCTCGGTAGTTTCTCTGCTATCGCCTCTCAGGTCTGCTTCGGTTGTTTCTCTGCTATCGCCTGTCAGGTCTGCTTCGGTTGTTTCTCTGCTATCGCCTCTCAGGTCTGCTTCGGTTGTTTCTCTGCTATCGCCTCTCAGGTCTGCTTCGGTTGTTTCTCTGCTATCGCCTCTCAGGTCTGCTTCGGTTGTTTCTCTGCTATCGCCTCTCTGGTCTGCTTCGGTTGTTTTTCTGTTATCGCCTCTGTGGTCTGCTTCGGTTGTTTCTCTGATATCGCCTCTCTGGTCTTCCTCGGTTGTTTCTCTGCTATCGCCTCTCTGGTCTGCCTCGGTTGTTTCTCTGTTATCGCCTCTCTGGTCTGACTCTTGTTTCTCTGCTATCGCCTCTCTGGTCTGCTTCGGTTGTTTCTCTGTTATCGCCTCTCTGGTCTGCCTCGGTTGTTTCTCTGCTATCGCCTCTCAGGTCTGCCTCGGTTGTTTCTCTGCTATCGCCTCTCTGGTCTGCCTCGGTTGTTTCTCTGCTATCGCCTCTCTGGTCTGCTCAGTTGTTTTTCTGCTATCGCCTCTCAGGTCTGCTTCGGTTGCTTCTCTGCTATCGCCTCTCAGGTCTGCCTCGGTTGTTTCTCTGCTATCGCCTCTCTGGTCTGCCTCGGTTGTTTCTCTGCTATCGCCTCTCTGGTCTGCCTCGGTTGTTTCTCTGCTATCGCCTCTCAGGTCTGCCTCGGTTGTTTCTCTGCTATCGCCTCTCTGGTCTGCCTCGGTTGTTTCTCTGCTATCGCCTCTCAGGTCTGCCTCGGTTGTTTCTCTGCTATCGCCTCTCAGGTCTGCCTCGGTTGTTTCTCAGGTCTGCCTCGGTTGTTTCTCTGCTATCGCCTCTCAGGTCTGCCTCGGTTGTTTCTCTGCTATCGCCTCTCAGGTCTGCCTCGGTTGTTTCTCTGCTATCGCCTCTCTGGTCTGCCTCGGTTGTTTCTCTGCTATCGCCTCTCAGGTCTGCCTCGGTTGTTTCTTTGCTATCGCCTCTCAGGTCTGCCTCGGTTGTTTCTCTGTTATCGCCTCTCTGGTCTGCCTCGGTTGCTTCTCTGCTATCGCCTGTCAGGTCTGCCTCGGTTGTTTCTCTGCTATCGCCTCTCTGGTCTGCCTCAGTTGTTTCCTTCCCTTTAGTAAGGCAAGGTGAGCCAAGCTCAAAGCTTCTTCTCTCTCCCATGGGGGTGTCTACCTGGCTGAGTAGGTCTGTGTCCCTGCCTGGGAGTGTCTACCTGGCTGAGTAGGTCTGTGTCCCTGCCTGGGGGTGTCTTCCTGGCTGAGTAGGTCTGTCTCCCTGCCTGGGAGTGTCTACCTGGCTGAGTAGGTCTGTGTCCCTGCCTGGGGTTGTCTACCTGGCTGAGTAGGTCTGTGTCCCTGCCTGGGAGTGTCTACCTGGCTGAGTAGGTCTGTGTCCCTGCCTGGGAGTGTCTACCTGGCTGAGTAGGTCTGTGTCCCTGCCTGGGAGTGTCTACCTGGCTGAGTAGGTCTGTGTCCCTGCCTGGGGGTGTCGACCTGGCTGAGTAGGTCTGTGTCCCTGCCTACCTGGCTGTGTAGGTCTGTGTCCCTGCCTGGGAGTGTCTACCTGGTTGAGTAGGTCTGTCTCCCTGCCTGGGGGTATCTACCTGGCTGAGTAGGTCTGTGTCCCTGCCTGGGAGTATCTACCTGGCTGAGTAGGTCTGTGTCCCTGCCTGGGGGTATCTACCTGGCTGAGTAGGTCTGTGTCCCTGCCTGGGGGTGTCGACCTGGCTGAGTAGGTCTGTGTCCCTGCCTACCTGGCTGTGTAGGTCTGTGTCCCTGCCTGGGAGTGTCTACCTGGTTGAGTAGGTCTGTCTCCCTGCCTGGGGGTATCTACCTGGCTGAGTAGGTCTGTGTCCCTGCCTGGGGGTATCTACCTGGCTGAGTAGGTCTGTGTCCCTGCCTGGGGGTATCTACCTGGCTGAGTAGGTCTGTCTCCCTGCCTGGGGGTATCTACCTGGCTGAGTAGGTCTGTGTCCCTGCCTGGGAGTGTCTACCTGGCTGAGTAGGTCTGTGTCCCTGCCTGGGGGTATCTACCTGGCTGAGTAGGTCTGTGTCCCTGCCTGGGGGTATCTACCTGGCTGAGTAGGTCTGTGTCCCTGCCTGGGGGTATCTACCTGGCTGAGTAGGTCTGTGTCCCTGCCTGGGGGTGTGTCCCTGCCTGGGGGTGTCCCCACCCTGAGATGGGCCGTCTGTCCCTCCACCCTGAGCGTTGATGATTCAACATGCAGATACCGTAGAAAAGCCAGATTTAGACTTTATCTTTTAACAGTTCATTTTTAAACCATGCTGTTCATATAAATAATCTATTATATTTGACCAGTTTCTCGCAATTATTTATCACGGGAAAAGAGAGAGGTTTCGGGCGGTAAATTCTGTTAAATCTCGCTAACCGGGTTCCCGCCATTCAACCCCAGTTGTGTCCAATCAGAGGCTAGGAGGTGTTGATGGTTGTGTTGTAACATGGTCCTATATGGGGTCTCTAGGTGTTGATGGTTGTGTTGTAACATGGTCCTATATGGGGTCTCTAGGAGGTGTTGATGGTTGTGTTGTAACATGGTCCTATATGGGGTCTCTAGGAGGTGTTGATGGTTGTGTTGTAACATGGTCCTATATGGGGTCTCTAGGTGTTGATGGTTGTGTTGTAACATGGTCCTATATGGGGTCTCTAGGAGGTGTTGATGGTTGTGTTGTAACATGGTCCTATATGGGGTCTCTAGGTGTTGATGGTTGTGTTGTAACATGGTCCTATATGGGGTCTCTAGGAGGTGTTGATGGTTGTGTTGTAACATGGTCCTATATGGGGTCTCTAGGTGTTGATGGTTGTGTTGTAACATGGTCCTATATGGGGTCTCTAGGTGTTGATGGTTGTGTTGTAACATGGTCCTATATGGGGTCTCTAGGAGGTGTTGATGGTTGTGTTGTAACATGGTCCTATATGGGGTCTCTAGGTGTTGATGGTTGTGTTGTAACATGGTCCTATATGGGGTCTCTAGGAGGTGTTGATGGTTGTGTTGTAACATGGTCCTATATGGGGTCTCTAGGTGTTGATGGTTGTGTTGTAACATGGTCCTATATGGGGTCTCTGGGAGGTGTTGATGGTTGTGTTGTAACATGGTCCTATATGGGGTCTCTAGGTGTTGATGGTTGTGTTGTAACATGGTCCTATATGGGGTCTCTAGGAGGTGTTGATGGTTGTGTTGTAACATGGTCCTATATGGGGTCTCTAGGTGTTGATGGTTGTGTTGTAACATGGTCCTATATGGGGTCTCTAGGAGGTGTTGATGGTTGTGTTGTAACATGGTCCTATATGGGGTCTCTAGGTGTTGATGGTTGTGTTGTAACATGGTCCTATATGGGGTCTCTAGGTGTTGATGGTTGTGTTGTAACATGGTCCTATATGGGGTCTCTGGGAGGTGTTGATGGTTGTGTTGTAACATGGTCCTATATGGGGTCTCTGGGAGGTGTTGATGGTTGTGTTGTAACATGGTCCTATATGGGGTCTCTAGGTGTTGATGGTTGTGTTGTAACATGGTCCTATATGGGGTCTCTAGGAGGTGTTGATGGTTGTGTTGTAACATGGTCCTATATGGGTCTCTAGGTGTTGATGGTTGTGTTGTAACATGGTCCTATATGGGGTCTCTAGGTGTTGATGGTTGTGTTGTAACATGGTCCTATGGGGGTCTGGGGATGGGGTCTCTAGGTGTTGATGGTTGTGTTGTAACATGGTCCTATATGGGGTCTCTAGGTGTTGATGGTTGTGTTGTAACATGGTCCTATATGGGGTCTCTGGGAGGTGTTGATGGTTGTGTTGTAAATTGGTCCTATATGGGGTCTCTAGGTGTTGATGGTTGTGTTGTAACATGGTCCTATATGGGGTCTCTAGGTGTTGATGGTTGTGTTGTAACATGGTCCTATATGGGGTCTCTAGGAGGTGTTGGTGGTTGTGTTGTAACATGGTCCTATATGGGGTCTCTAGGAGGTGTTGGTGGTTGTGTTGTAACATGGTCCTATATGGGGTCTCTAGGAGGTGGTGTGTTGTATGGTCCCATGGGGTCTTGTGGTGACATGGTCCTATATGGGGTCTCTAGGTGTTGATGGTTGTGTTGTAACATGGTCCTATATGGGGTCTCTAGGAGGTGTTGGTGGTTGATGGTTATGTTATAACATGGCCCTATATTGGGTCCAGGAACCAGAAAGGCCAAAACCTAGGAAGAAACCTAGAGAGGAACCAGGCTATGAGGGGTGGCCAGTCCTCTTCTGGCTGTGCCGGGTGGAGATTATAACAGAACATGACCAAGATGTTCAAATGTTCATAGACGACCAGCAGGGTCAAATAATAATAATCACAGTGGTTGTCGAGGGTGCAACAGGTCAGCACCTCAGGAGTAAATGTCAGTTGGCTTTTCATAGCCGATCATTCAGAGTTAGAGACGGCAGGTGCGGTAGAGAGAGTCCAAAACAGCAGGTCTGGGACAAGGTCCCACGTCTTTTAATTACTGTCTTTCTGTTCTCCTTCTGTCTTTCTTTGAAAGAATTGTATCCACTTTTTGATCCTGTGAGAATCGTGACATCTTTTTTTTTAAATGCAGATATTTAGTTAGATTGCCTCTCTGTGGTTACCTCAGATGTCATCATCTGAGAGTGTTTTCTGTCTCACAGAGTGGATATAAGACACGGCACAGCAGCCGATCCTACTGTCTGTCTGTCTGTCTGTCTGTCTGTCTGTCTGTCTGTCTGTCTGTCTGTGTGATCCTACTGTCTGTCTGTCTGTCTGTCTGTCTGTCTGTCTGTCTGTCTGTCTGTCTGGGTGATCCTACTGTCTGTCTGTCTGTCTGTCTGTCTGTCTGTCTGTCTGTCTGTCTGTCTGCTCCGTCTGTCACCTGTCTGTCTGTTCGTTCCCTGTCTGTCTGTCTGTCTGTCTGTGACTGTCTGTCTGTCTGTCTGTCCTGTCTGTCTGTGATCTCTCTGTTTCATCTGTCTGTCTGTCTGTCTGTCATCTGTCCTGTCTGTCTGTCTGTTCGTCTGTCTGTCTGTCTGTGTATTAGGTATTAGTATTGTGCTCTGTCTGTCTGAAATCTGTGCTCTTGTCTGTATTATTAAGGAAACTGTCTGTCTGTGCTGTCTTATCAGTCCATGTCTGTCTGTCTGGGTATTATTGGCGGAACCATGTGCCTGCTGCATTAACAGTATTAATATGAACTGTCTGTACTGGGGTCTGAACTGTGCTCTACTACATTATCAGTATCAGTATTAATATGAACCATGTGTCTCTGTTGCTACATTATTAGTATTAATATGAACCATGTGCTCTGCTACATTATCAGTATTAATATGAACCATGTGCTCTGCTACATTATCAGTATTAATATGAACCATGTGCTCTGCTACATTAGTCAGTATTAATATGAACCATGTGCTCTACTACATTATTAGTATTAATATGGTCATGTGCTCTGCTACATTATCAGTATTAACATGAACCATGTGCTCTACTACATTATCAGTATTAATATGAACCATGTGCTCTGCTACATTATCAGTATTAATATGACCATGCTCTGTTACATTATCAGTATTAATATGAAACCATGTGCTCTGCTACATTATCAGTATTAATATGAACCATGTGCTATACATTATTAGTATTAATATGAACCATGTGCTCTACTACATTATTAGTATTAATATGAACCATGTGCTCTTGCATTATCATTATCAGTATTAATATGAACCATGTGCTCTGTTACATTATCAGTATTAATATGAACCATGTGCTACCATTATCAGTATTAATATGAACCATGTGCTCTGCTACATTATCAGTATTAATATGAACCATGTGCTCTGTTACATTAATATCAGTATTAATATGAACCATGTGCTCTGCTACATTATCAGTATTAATATGAACCATGTGCTCT
>NW_027037897.1:0-23537 GCF_034236695.1 Oncorhynchus nerka | reverse complement strand
GAGGGAGGGAGGGGAGGAGGGAGGGAGGGAGGTGAGGAGGGAGAGAGAGAGAGACTGAGGGAGAGAGAAACAGACACTGATGACTGGAGAGAGCTGAGACTCGAGGGAGGGAGGGAGGGAGGGAGGGAGGTGAGGAGGGAGAGAGAGAGAGAAAGAAACAGACACTGATGACTGGAGAGAACTGAGACTAGTGAAGGAGGGAAGGAGGGAGGGAGGGAGGGAGGGAGAGAGAGACGGAGAGAGAGAGAGAAACAGACAGTGATGACTGGAGAGAACTGAGACTCTAGTGAAGGAGGGAGGGAGGGAGGGAGGAGACACTGATGACTGGAGAGAACTGAGACTCTAGGGAGGGAGGGAGGGAGGGAGGGGAGAGAGAGAGAGAGAGAGAGAGACGGGACGGAAGGGGAGAGAGAGAAACAGACACTGATGACTGGAGAGAACTGAGACTCTAGTGAAGGAGGGAGGGAGGGAGGGAGGGAGGGACACTGATGACTGGAGAGAACTGAGACTCTAGGGAGGGAAGGAGGGGCAGAGGGAGAGAGAAACAGACACTGATGATTGGAGAGAACTGAGACTCTAGGGAGGGAGGGAAGTGAGGAGGGAGGGAGGGAGGGAGGGGAGGGAGGGAGGGACACTGATGACTGGAGAGAACTGAGACTCTAGGGAGGGAGGGAGGGAGGGAGGGAGGGAAAAACAGACACTGATGACTGGAGAGAACTGAGACTCTAGGGAGGGAGGGAGGGAGGGAGGGAGGGAGGAACAGACACTGATGACTGGAGAGAACTGAGACTCTAGGGAGGGAGGGAGGGAGGGAGGGTGGGAGGGAGGGAGAAAAGACACTGATGACTGGAGAGAACTGAGACCTAGGGAGGGAGGGAGGGAGGGAGGGAGAGAGAGATGGACACTGATGACTGGAGAGAACTGAGACTTGAGGGAGGGAGGGAGGGAGGGACACTGATGACTGGAGAGAACTGAGACTCTAGGGAGGGAGGGAGGGGCAGAGGGAGGGAGGGAGGGACACTGATGACTGGAGAGAACTGAGACTCTAGGGAGGGAGGGAGGGGCAGAGGGAGAGAGAAACAGACACTGATGATTGGAGAGAACTGAGACTCTAGTGAAGGAGGGAGGGAGGGAGGGAGGGAGGGACACTGATGACTGGAGAGAACTGAGACTCTAGTGAAGGAGGGAGGGAGGGAGGGAGGGAGGGAGAGGACACTGATGACTGGAGAGAACTGAGACTCTAGGGAGGGAGGGAGGGGCAGAGGGAGGGAGGGAGGGAGGAGGGAGGAGGGAGGGAGGGACACTGATGACTGGAGAGAACTGAGACTCTAGGGAGGGAGGGAGGGGCAGAGGGAGAGAGAAACAGACACTGATGATTGGAGAGAACTGAGACTCTAGTGAAGGAGGGAGGGAGGGAGGGAGGGAGGGACACTGATGACTGGAGAGAACTGAGACTCTAGTGAAGGAGGGAGGGAGGGAGGGAGGGAGGAGGACACTGATGACTGGAGAGAACTGAGACTCTAGGGAGGGAGGGAGGGGCAGAGGGAGGGAGGGAGGGAGGGAGGAGGGAGGGACACTGATGACTGGAGAGAACTGAGACTCTAGGGAGGGAGGGAGGGGCAGAGGGAGAGAGAAACAGACACTGATGATTGGAGAGAACTGAGACTCTAGGGAGGGAGGGAAGTGAGGAGGGAGGGAGGGAGGGACACTGATGACTGGAGAGAACTGAGACTCTAGGGAGGGAGGGAGGGAGGGAGGGAGGGAAAAACAGACACTGATGACTGGAGAGAACTGAGACTCTAGGGAGGGAGGGAGGAGGGAGGAGGCGGAGGGAGGGAGGGAGGGAGGGAGGGAGGGAGAGAGAAACAGACACTGATGACTGGAGAGAACTGAGACTAGGGAGGGAGGGAGGGAGGGAGGGAGGGAGGGAGGGAGGAGGGAGGGAGAAACAGACACTGATGACTGGAGAGAACTGAGACTCAGGGAGGGAGGGAGGGAGGGAGAAACAGACACTGATGACTGGAGAGAACTGAGACTCTAGGGAGGGAGGGAGGGAGGGTGGGGCGGAGGGAGGGAGGAGAAGAGAAGAGAAGAAGATGGACACTGATGACTGGAAGAACTGGGAGACTCTAAAGGAGGAGGGAGGGAGGGAGTGAGAAGGAGAGAGAAGACAGAGAGAGAAAGCAGACACTGATGACTAGAAGGGAACACGAGACTCTGAGTGAAGGAGGAGTGAGAGAGAAGACAAAGAAGAAAGAGAGAAACAGGACAGAGGAAAGAAACAGACTGTTTGGAGAGAACTGAGACTCTAGTGAAGGAGGGAGGTGAGGAGGGAGAGAGAGACAAAGAAAGAGAGAGAGAGAAGTGGGACGGAGGGAGAGAGAGAAAGAAACAGACACTGATGACTGGAAGAACAGGATCCTGGGGTGAAGGAGGAGAGGAGGAAGGAGGACACTGATGACTGGAAGAACTGGGACTCTAGGGAGGGAGGGAGGGGCAGAGGAGAGAGAAACAGACACTGATGATTGGAGAGAACTGAGACTCTGGGGAGGGAGGGAAGTGAGGAGGAAGGGAGGGAGGGACACTGATGACTGGAGAACTGAGACTCTAGGGGAGGGAGGAGGGAGGGAGGGAGGGAGGGAAAAACAGACACTGATGACTGGAAGAACTGGGACTAGGGAGGGAGGGAGGGAGGGAGGGAGGGAGGGAGAAACAGACACTGATGACTGGAGAGAACTGAGACTCTAGGGAGGGAGGGAGGGAGGGAGGGAGGGAGAGAGAGAGAGAGATGGACACTGATGACTGGAGAGAACTGATACTTTAGGGAAGGAGGGAGGGAGGGGAGGGAGGAGGAAGGGAGGAACAGACACTGATGACTGGAGAAAACTGAGACTCTAGGGAGGGAGGGGAGGGAGGGCGGAGGGGGAGGAGAGGAGGTAGAGAGAAGTCGCCCATCTCTTAGGGGATACCCCCCAACCAATGTTATTGTAAGAGATTGGCATCTCTTGGGGAGGTGATACCCCCAAACCAAATGTTATTGTAGAGATTGGCATCTCTTGGAAGGGTTATATCCCCCAACCAATGTTATTGTAGAGATTGGCATCTCTCGGGAGGGGGTGATATTTGTCTTCATCAGACATGTTTAGATTAGATTTGAAATGTCAAAAATACACGTTAGGCTTTCACGTCCAGGAAGTTGTCTAAAAGGGATTGAATGTGTTGTTGCCTAACAGTTTCCTGAGTAGGTTTCCACACTACTTTCCTTCCATCTAAAGCATTTCTTAATATTACTCAGTTCCTTTGGCTTCGATGCCTCATGATTGAGTTTTGCTCTGTTCAAGTATTTGTATGTGTTTATTTAACCTTTATTTAACTAGACAAGTCAGTTAAAGAACACATTCGTATTTACAATGACGATCTGATTGGGGGTGTTAGTTGCCTGACTGTGAACGCTCTGAGAGACTCTGGGTTGAGGTCAGTGATAAAGTAGTCTACAGAACTACTGCCAAGAGATGAGCTATAGGTGTACCTACTATAGGAGTCCCCTTGAAGCCTACCATTGACTATGTACATACCCAGGATGTAACAGAGCTATAGGTGTACCTACTATAGGTGTCCCCTTGAAGCCTACCGTTGACTATGTACATACCCAGGATGTAACAGAGCTATAGGTGTACGTACTATAGGAGATATGACATACTGACAGAGTTGTAACCCATTTCTGTTTCATTGTGGTTGTGTCTAGGGGGGGCATATTGGGGAGGGGATGCTGTTACCTCCAGGTAGGTGTTTGTCTCTCTCTCTCAATTCAATTCAAGGGGCTTTATTGGCATTGGGAAACATGTGTTAACATTGCCAAAGCAAGTGAGGTAGATAATATACAAAAGTGAAATAAACAGTAAAAATGAACAGTAAATATTACACTCACAGAAGTTTCAAAACAATAAAGACATTATAAATGTCATTATGTATATATGCAGTGTTGTAATGATGTACACATGGTTAAAGTATAAATGTGTTTATTCTTCACTGGTTGACCTTTTCTTGTGGCAAAAGGTCACACATCTTGCTGGTGTGATGGAATTCTCTCTCTCTCTCTCTCTGTCTCACTCTCTCAGTCTCTCTCAGTCAGTCTCTCTCTCGCTCTCTCTCTCTCTCTCTGTCTCACTCTCTCAGTCTCTCTCTTTTCTGTCTCAGTCTCTCTCTCTCTCTGTCTCTCTCTGTCTCTCTCTTTCTGTCTCAGTCTCTTTCTCTCACTCTCACTCTCACTCTCTGTCTCTCTCTCTCTCTCTCTCGCTACTTTAACAGAGCAGACAGTGGAGTGGGGGATGACGTCACTCTATAAACAGGCCAGCCAGATGAGGTAATCTCTCTCTACTCCCCCACCTCTCTCTCTCTGTCTCTCGCTCTCTCTCTACTCCCCCCACCTCTCTCTCTCTATCTCTCTGTCTCTCTCGCTCTCTCTTGCCTCGTGCCTCAACATATAGACTCAGACTATAGAGCGAGCGAGAGAAGAGAGAGGGGGTGAGTGGGATAGAGAAAGACAGAGTGGGAAAGCGGACTAAAGAAACAGGGAAAGGAGAGGGTTGATTAAGTGTAAGACGGAGAGAGAAATAAAAAGACAGACGCGGGGGAGGGGTAATGAGGGTATGAGGGGGAAAGGAGAGGGAGCGGTTTTCCAGATGTACAACTCATTTTCCTGCTCTGTGTCTTTCCTCTACTAGAATTATGAGAAGTGTGATGCTACTTCTCCCTTTCTCCCTCCTCCCTCTCTCCTACTCCCCTTTCTCCTTCTCCCCTCTCCTCCCCTCTCTCCATCTCCCCTCTCTCCTTCTCCCCTCTCCTCCCCTCTCTCCTTCTCCCCTCTCTCCTTCTCTCTTCCTATCCCTGTCTCTCTCAAATCCTCTGACTACGTCTCTCCCCTCTCTCCCTCTCCCCTCTCTCCCTCTCCGTCTCTCTCCTTCTCCCCTCTCTGTCTCTCTCACTCTGCGCTCTCTCCTTCTCTCTTCCTCTCCCCTCTTTCCGCCTCTCTCCCCTCCTCTCTCTCTGTCTCCCCTCTCTCCTTCATCACTTCTCTTCTCCTAGTTCTCTCCTTCATCACTTCTCTTCTCCTAGTTCTCTCCTTCATCACTTCTCTTCTCTAGTTCTCTCTTCATCACTTCTCTTCCCCTAGTTCTCTCCTTCATCACTTCTCTTCTCCTAGTTCTCTCCTTCATCACTTCTCTTCTCCTAGTTCTCTCCTTCATCACTTCTCTTCTCCTAGTTCTCT
The DNA here is from genome assembly GCF_034236695.1 of Oncorhynchus nerka. Classification (NCBI taxonomy): domain Eukaryota; kingdom Metazoa; phylum Chordata; class Actinopteri; order Salmoniformes; family Salmonidae; genus Oncorhynchus; species Oncorhynchus nerka. Next base: position 18,268 of record NW_027037897.1, on the reverse strand, counting down.
CCTTCATCACTTCTCTTCTCCTAGTTCTCTCCTTCATCACTTCTCTTCTCCTAGTTCTCTCCTTCATCACTTCTCTTCTCCTAGTTCTCCCCTTCATCACTTCTCTTCTCTAGTTCTCTCCTTCATCACTTCTCTTCTCCTAGTTCTCTCCTTCATCACTTCTCTTCTCCTAGTTCTCTCCTTCCAAGCTAAAGACTAATAACACATGCATGAAACAACTTTAAAAAGACAAACAAGAAAATAAAAACTAAGCGTTTTTCTCAGTGCTTGAGGGAGAAAATATTTCTCATTACCATGCAAACTAATACTGGATTGTATTGCACTCTGGGTGAATGGCAATATACATATTTATGATAGAGAGAGAGAGAGGGGGATGATAAATCAAATGACTACCACAGGATGTTTGTGTCTAGACGGAAGCATTCCAAAAAACAGCTTTCAACATCAGATGAATTCTATTAAGGAAACAACGAATCAGAACACAGCTTGAGACCTGCTGAGTAGGCCGTCGGATAACCTGGTGCTCTGAGGAGAATAGTGTACACTAGGTACAATTCTGTAGCCCTGTGAAGGCCTCGGAGAACCTGGTGCTCTGAGGAGAATAGTGTACACTAGGTCCAATTCTGTAGCCTTGTGAAGGCCTCGGAGAACCTGGTGCTCTGAGGAGAATAGTGTACACTAGGGTACACCCTGTAGCCCTGTGAAGGCCTCGAGAACCTGGTGCTCTGAGGAGAATAGTGTACACTAGGTCCAATTCTGTAGCCTCCTGAGGGTGCTCTACAGGAAATAGTGTACACTAGGTCCAATTCTGTAGCCCTGTGAAGGGAATAGTGCCACTAGGTCCAATTCTGTAGAAGGCCTCGGAACCTGGTGCTCTGAGGAGAATAGTGTTACACTAGGTCCAATTCTGTAGCCTTGTGAAGGACTCGGAGAACCTGGTGCTCTGATAGTGTACACTAGGTCCAATTCTGTAGCCCTGTGAAGGGTGTGCACACTAGGTCCTTCTGTAGCCTTGTGAAAGGGTATAGTGTACACTAGGTCCAATTCTGTAGCCTTGTGAAGGGTATAGTGTACACTAGGTCCAATTCTGTAGCCCTGTGAAGGCCTCGGAGAACCTGGTGCTCTGAGGAGGTCCAATAGTGTGAAGGGTATAGTGTACACTAGGTCCAATTCTGTAGCCCACTGGTCCAATTCTGTAGCCTTGTGAAGGGTATAGTGTACACTAGGTCCAATTCTGTAGCCTTGTCACTAGGCCCAATTCTGTAGCCTTGTGAAGGGTATAGTGTACACTAGGTCCAATTCTGTAGCCTTGTGAAGGGTATAGTGTACACTAGGTCCAATTCTGTAGCCTTGTGAAGGGTATAGTGTACACTAGGTCCAATTCTGTAGCCTTGTGAAGGGTATAGTGTACACTAGGTCCAATTCTGTAGCCCTGTGAAGGGTATAGTGTACACTAGGTCCAATTCTGTAGCTTGTGAAGGGTATAGTGTACACTAGGTACAATTCTGTAGCCTTGTGAAGGGTATAGTGTACACTAGGTCCAATTCTGTAGCCTTGTGAAGGGTATAGTGTACACTGGTCCAATTCTGTAGCCTTGTGAAGGGTATAGTGTACACTAGGTCCAATTCTGTAGCCTTGTGAAGGGTATAGTGTACACTGAAGGGTATAGTGTACACTAGGTCCAATTCTGTAAGCCTTCCAATTCTGTGAAGGGTATAGTGTACACTAGGTACAATTCTGTAGCCTTGTGAAGGGTATAGTGTACTCTAGGTCCAATTCTGTAGCCTTGTGAAGGGTATAGTGCACTAGGTCCAATTCTGTAGCCTTGTGAAGGGTATAGTCCAATTCTGTAGCACTAGGTCCAATTCTGTAGCCTTGTGAAGGGTATAGTGTACACTAGATCCAATTCTGTAGCCTTGTGAAGGGTATAGTGTACACTAGGTCCAATTCTGTAGCCTTGTGAAGGTATAGTGTACACTAGGTCAATTCTGTAGCCTTGTGAAGGGTATAGTGTACACTAGGTCCAAACATGTAGCCTTGTGAAGGGTATAGTGTACACTAGGTCAATTCTGTAGCCTTGTGAAGGGTATAGTGTACACTAGGTACAATTCTGTAGCCTTGTGAAGGGTATAGTGTACACTAGGTCCAATTCTGTAGCCTTGTGAAGGGTATAGTGTACACTAGGTACCTTGTAGCCTTGTGAATGGTATAGTGTACACTAGGTCCAGCCTTGTGAAGGGCATAGTGTACACTAGTCCAATTCTGTAACCTTGTGTAGGGTATAGTGTACTAGGTCAAATCTGCATCCTTGTGAAGGGTATAGTGTACACTAGGTCCAATTTGTAGCCTTGTGAAGGGTATAGTGTACACTAGGTCCAATTCTGTAGCCTTGTGAAGGGTATAGTGTACACTAGGTCCAATTCTGTAGCCTTGTGAAGGGTATAGTGTACACTAGGTGCAAATCTGCAGCCCTGTGAAGGGTATAGTGTACACTAGGTACAAATCTGCAGCCTTCTGAAGGGTATAGTAGTGTACAGTAGGTCCAAATCTGCATCCCTGTGAAGGTATAGTGTACACTAGGTCCAAATCTGCATCCTTGTGAAGGGTATAGTGTACACTTCCACCTGCAGCTTTGAAGGGTATAGTGTACACTAGGTCCAATTCTGCAGCCTTGTGAAGGGTATAGTGTACACTAGGTACAAATCTGCTGTGAAGGGTATAGTGTACACTAGGTACAAATCTGCAGCCTTCTGAAGGGTATAGTGTACATTAGGTCCAAATCTGCATCCCTGTGAAGGGTATAGTGTACACTAGGTCCAAATCTGCATCCTTGTGAAGGGTATAGTGTACCTTCCAATTCTGTGAAGGGTATAGTGTACACTAGGTCCAATTCTGTAGCCCTGTGAAGGCCTGAGAACCTGGTGCTCTGAGGAGAATATTGTACACTAGGTCCAATTCTGTAGCCTTGAAGGCCTGAGAACCTGGTGCTCTGAGGAGAATAGTGTACACTAGGTCCAATTCTGTAGCCTTGTGAAGGGTATAGTGTACACTAGGTCCAATTCTGTAGCCTTGTGAAGGGTATAGTTCACACTAGGTCCAATTCTGTAGCCCTGTGAAGGCCTCGGAGAACCTGGTGCTCTGAGGAGAATAGTGTACACTAGGTCCAATTCTGTAGCCCTGTGAAGGGTATAGTGCACACTAGGTCCAATTCTGTAGCCTTGTGAAGGGTATAGTGTACACTAGGTCCAATTCTGTAGCCTTGTGAAGGGTATAGTGTACACTAGGTCCAATTCTGTAGCCTTGTGAAGGGTATAGTGTACACTAGGTCCAATTCTGTAGCCTTGTGAAGGGGTATAGTGTACACTAGGTCCAATTCTGTAGCCTTGTGAAGGGTATAGTACACTAGGTCCACCCCTGTAGCCTTGTGAAGGGTATAGTGTACACTAGGTCCAATTCTGTAGCCTTGTGAAGGGTATAGTGTACACTAGGTCCATCTGTAGCCTTGTGAAGGGTATAGTGTACACTAGGTCCAATTCTGTAGCCTTGTGAAGGGTATAGTGTACACTAGGTCCAAACTGTAGCCTTGTGAAGGGTATAGTGTACACTAGGTCCAATTCTGTAGCCTTGTGAAGGGTATAGTGTACACTTACAATTCTGTAGCCTTGTGAAGGGTATAGTGTACACTAGGTCCAAACAACCTTGTGAAGGGTATCTGCATCCTTGTGAAGGGTATAGTGTACACTAGGTACAATTCTGTAGCCTTGTGAAGGGTATAGTGTACACTAGGTCCAATTCTGTAGCCTTGTGAAGGGTATAGTGTACACTAGGTCTAATTCTGCAGCCTTGTGAAGGGTATAGTGTACACTAGGTCTAATTCTGCATCCCTGTGAAGGGTATAGTGTACTGGTCCAAATCTGCATCCTTGTGAAGGGTATAGTGTACACTAGGTACAATTCTGCATCCTTGTGAAGGATATAGTGTACACTGGGTCCTGCATCCTTGTGAAGGGTATAGTGTACACTAGGCAATTCTGCATCCTTGTGAAGGGTATAGTGTACACTGGTACGATTCTGCAGCCTTGTGAAGGGTATAGTGTACACGCACACACACACACGCACACACACACACACACACACACACACACACACACACACACACACACACACACACACACACACACACACACACACACACACACGCCTTACTATGGCCAAGACGATCTGGTGTATACAAAAGTATTATATAACAGTAATAGGGTGCATTTGGAAAGTATTCAGACCCCTTGACTTTTTCCACATTTCGTTACATCCTTATTCTAATATGGATTAAATGAATAAAATTACTTGTCTATCTACACACAATACCCCACCCCTGGCCTTTATGGTAGAGTGGCCAGACAGAAGCCACTCCTCTGTAAAAGGCACAGCACAGTCCACTTGGTGTTTTCCAAAAGGCACCTAAAGACTCTCAGACCTCTGGTCTGATGAAACCAGTACTCTTGGCCTGAATTCCAAGTGTCACGTCTGGAGGAAACCTGGCACCATCGCTACAGTGAAGCATGGTGGTGGCAGCATCATGCTGTGGGATGTTTTTCAGCGGCAGGGACTGGGAGACTAGTTAGGATCGAGGAAAGATGAACGAAGCAAAGTATAGAGAGATCCTTGATGAAAACCTGCTCCAGGACACTCAGGACCTCAGACTGGGGTGAAGGTTCACCTTCCAACAGGACAACGACCCTAAGCACACAGCCAAGACAATGCAGCAGTGGCTTCGGGACAAGTCTCAATGTCCTACAGCAAAGCAGCTGAATAGGCTGTTTTCTAGTGACATTCATATGGATACATCCATAACAATGAGGAAAGAAAATATACCCTGTTGTTCAGAGGAGCTAGCCAACAACAACAGCTAACACAACCACTTCAAGAGGAGCTAGCCAACAACAACAGCTAACACAACCACTTCCAGAGGAGCTAGCCAACAACAACAGCTAACACAACCACTTCAAGAGGAGCTAGCCAACAACAACAGCTAACACAACCACTTCAAGAGGAGCTAGCCAACAACCACAGCTAACACAACCACTTCAAGAGGAGCTAGCCAACAACCACAGCTAACACAACCACTTTCAAGCGGAGCTACAACAGCTAACACAACCACTTGAAGAGGAGCTAGCCAACAACAACAGCTAACACAACCACTTCAAGAGGAGCTAGCCAACAACAACAGCTAACACAACCACTTCAAGAGGAGCTAGCCAACAACAACAGCTAACACAACCACTTCAAGAGGAGCTAGCCAACAACAACAGCTAACACAACCACTTCAAGAGGAGCTAGCCAACAAGCTGGAAAGACTGTAAACTAGCTGCACTTCATTTTGTTTTACCCCTTTTTCCATTTCCATGTCTTTGTTTTAGGTCCCATAAAAATGATGCCATCTGATTCATGATTTCGACTGGCTGAGAAATGCTGCCTGCCCGCAGGTCTCGTCCCGACTCCCGACACGTTCATTACTATGCGACAGCTGGAGATCGAATTTAAATATTGAAACAATGTTGTAAATGTCAGAGAGACAGACAGCAAGTTTGATATAAATCTCCGCTGTTGAAAACTAAATGTTAGTCTTAAAGAAATGTGAGATAATGTCTAGATGACTTTTATAGTGGAGATCAAGTTTATAAATTGCCTGGCTGGGCTGATGAGATAGTGGATTGCGCAGTCAGATGGAACAGAATAAATGGGCATTTTAACATTATAGATTTAGCCGGTGCTAACCAATCAGCATTCAGGATTAGATCCACCTGTTGTATAAAAGAGTAATATATAACAGTAATATATAACAGTAATATACAGTATGCCAGTAACAGTAATATATTCAAGATGTTGTAATGAAGTAGAGATGTCATACTGTGGCTGTGGCTGAGACGGTCTGTATGCTGGTGTCCTGTCCACTCTGTTCACTGTGGTTCTGTGAAGTGGGGTACATGTTTAGGGGGTGTTCGCTGACGGGGGGCTGTCCTGTGTAGTCGGGGGGCGCAGGGTGAGGGTGTGAGGCGCTGAACTCAGCGGGCAGGCCGTTCTGAGGGGGGGCAAATTGGGCGGAGGGGTACGGCTGAGTCCTGGAGTCTGGAGGGGGAGGGGCCTCCTGGTTACCCTGCAGGGGGAGAGGAGGGAGAGAGGGAGAGGGGGGGGGGGAGTTAGTACCAGACCAGATTGAACAATTAATACAAAAAAAGTCAGCCAGTCATCCATTCAGTCAGCCAGTCAGTAAGTCAACCAGCCAGCCAGTCAACCAACCAGCCAGTCAGGTCAGTAAGTCAACCAGCCAGTCAACCAACCAACCATTCAACCAACCAGCCAGTCAACCAACCAGCCAGTCAGGTCAGTAAGTCAGCCAGCCAGCCAGTCAACCAACCAGCCAGTCAGGTCAGTAAGTCAACCAACCAGCCAGTCAACCAACCAACCAGTCAACCAACCAGCCAGTCAACCAACCAGCCAGTCAGGTCAGTAAGTCAACCAGCCAGTCAACCAGCCAGTCAACCAACCAACCAGCCAGTCAACCAACCAGCCAGTCAACCAACCATCCAGCCAGTCAACCAACCAACCAGCATGTCAGACAGCCAATAACTAATTTGCCAGCCAAATCAGCCAGCTAACCAATCAGTCAGTCGGACAGCAATACAGTCAATCAATAAGCCAGTCAACCAACCGGCTAACTAACCAACCAGTCAGTCAGTCAGTCAGTCTCATAGTGATTTGTAGCATGATAAACCAATAACTACTGTGGATGCTCAGACACACTCCATTCATTCATTACTACACACACACTCCCAAGAAGAAGCCTCTCTGAGTACTACAGCAGCCACCTCCAGAAAAGACCTGAATTAAAATACGAAGAAGCATGAGCACAATGCAAACACTTTCACCTGTGTGTGTGTGTGTGTGTGTGTGTGTGTGTGTTTAGTCACCTCAACTTGCTCCACATTATTTACTGCAAGATTTAGTTTAGGGTTTAGTGAATGATTTGTCCATTAACCAAAGGCACCCTATTCCCTATATAGTGCACTACTTTCACACCACCATCTATTTTACTAGCAGGCTTCTCTTACACCACCATCTATTTTACTAGCAGGCTTCTTTCACACCACCATCTATTTTACTAGCAGGCTTCTCCTACACCACCATCTATTTTACTAGCAGGCTTCTCTCACACCACCATCTATTATACTAGCAGGCTTCTCCTACACCACCATCTATTATACTAGCAGGCTTCTCCTACACCACCATCTATTTTACTAGCAGGCTTCTCTCACACCACCATCTATTATACTAGCAGGCTTCTCCTACACCACCATATATTTTACTAGCAGGGTTCTTTCACACCACCATATATTTTACTAGCAGGCTTCTTTCACACCACCATCTATTATACTAGCAGGCTTCTCCTACACCACCATCTATTATACTAGCAGGCTTCTCCTACACCACCATCTATTATACTAGCAGGCTTCTCCTACACCACCATCTATTTTACTAGCAGGCTTCTTTCACACCACCATCTATTATACTAGCAGGCTTCTCCTACACCACCATCTATCTATTACACCACCATACTACTAGCAGGCTTCTTTCTATTTTACTAGCAGGCTTCTTTCACACCTAGCAGGCTTCTCCTACACCACCATCTATTATACTAGCAGGCTTCTTTCACACCACCATCTATTATACTAGCAGGCTTCTTTCACACCACCATCTATTATACTAGCAGGCTTCTCTTACACCACCATCTATTATACTAGCAGGCTTCTCCTACACCACCATCTATTTTACTAGCAGACTTATTTCACACCACCATCTATTTTACTAGCAGGCTTCTTTCACACCACCATCTATTATACTAGCAGGCTTCTCTTACACCACCATCTATTTTACTAGCAGGCTTCTCTCACACCACCATCTATTTTACTAGCAGGCTTCTCTTACACCACCATCTATTTTACTAGCAGGCTTCTCCTACACCACCATCTATTTTACTAGCAGGCTTCTCTTACACCACCATCTATTTTACATCTCTATTTTACTAGCAGGCTTCTCCTACACCAGCATCTATTATACTAGCAGGCTTCTCCTCACCACCATCTATTTTACTAGCAGGCTTCTCCTCACACCACCATCTATTTTACTAGCAGGCTTCTCTTACACCACCATCTATTTTACTAGCAGGCTTCTTTCACACCACCATCTATTTTACATTCTACACCACCATCTATTTTACTAGCAGGCTTCTACCACCATCTATTTTACTAGCAGGCTCTCTTACACCACCATCTATTTTACTAGCAGGCTTCTCTTACACCACCATCTATTTTACTAGCAGGCTTCTCCTACACCACCATCTATTTTACTAGCAGGCTTCTCTTACACCACCATCTATTTTACTAGCAGGCTTCTTTCACACCACCATCTATTTTACTAGCAGGCTTCTTTACACCAACATCTATTTTACTAGCAGGCTTCTCTCACACCACCATCTATTTTACTAGCAGGCTTCTCTTCACACCACCATCTATTTTACTAGCAGGCTTCTTTCACACCACCATCTATTTTACTAGCAGGCTTCTTTCACACCACCATCTATTTTACTAGCAGGCTTCTCTCACACCACCATCTATTTTACTAGCAGGCATCTTTAAATAAACCTGTCAAGCGATCAAACTGCTAAAGCAGGGTTGTCCAAGTCTGATGCCTTGCAGTACATGGGTCTTCTTGAATAGCGACTTGGTCCCAATCACACACTCGCTGTGCGGTAAATGAACCAGCGGTTATTATTTTTGAATGGACAGACTTTATTATTATGACTTAATTATTAACAAATAATCAAATAAATCTATTTTATTATATCGTTAATAATTAAATCAAATAATAAAAAGTTGACCAATGGGTCAATGTTGATTCTGTTGATAGTGGAAATATGGTCCATTACTGGTGTCAAATTACAAATAAACCCCTTACCACCCTCATGGTAATCCTGTTGAGCGACCCAATAGGACGTTATTGGACATGTTAGGCACACGAGACAAGAGAAAAAGTAGAGTGGCGGCATTACGGGACCGTGTTTGTGACCGTGTTCGGAGCGACTGTTTAACTTCTGTATTTTCTGTAGTTTTTAACTACATTTCACGGCCGGATGAAATGCATGTGCAAATTCAACTGCCTGCTACTCATCCCCAGAAGATAAGATATGCATATCATTAGCAGATTTGGATAGAAAACACTCTGAAGTTTCTAAAACTGTTTGAATCATGTCTGTGAGTATAACAGAACTTATGTAGCAGACAAAACCCCAAGGAAAAAGACAGAGCGAGAGAGAGAGAGAGATAGAAAGAGAGAGAGGGGGGGAGAGAGAGACAGAGACAGAGAGACAGAGAGAGAGAGAGAGACACAGAGAGAGAGAGGGAGAGAGACAGAGACAGAGAGACAGAGAGAGAGAGAGAGAGAGAGAGAGAGAGAGAGAGAGAGAGAGAGAGAGAGAGAGATAGAGAGAGAGAGAGCGAGAGAGAGAGAGAGAGAGCGAGAGAGAGAGAGATAGAGAGAGAGAGAGAGAGAGAGAGGGGGGGAGAGACAGAGAGACAGAGAGAGGGAGGTATGGCAGACAGTCAGACTTAGCTAAACGCTCTGGTGTGCATCTAATGAGAACCACATTTGGAGGCCTGAAATATGCTTTACGTGGCAGTGAGCTGGAGAAATCACACACACACACACACACACACACACACACACACACACACACACACACACACACACACACACACACACACACACACACACACACACACACACACACACACAAAGGGAATATCTCTTTACCCAGTTGAAGGGAAAACATTTAAGTATTTAAATACAAAAGTGTCCTTTACCCTCCCTCCCTCCCTCCCTCCCTGTGTGTGTGTGTGTGTGTGTTGTGTGTGTGTGTGTGTGTGTTTGTATGTAAGTGCATGCGTGTGTGTGTGCTTTATAATCTGAAGTGCAAGGGATACCTAAAAAGTGAAAGCTCAGTTTCTCTGTGACCAACAGAGGTCAGATGTTATATATTTCTCTGTGACCAACAGAGGTCAGATGTTATATATTTCTCTGTGACCAACAGAGGTCAGATGTTATATATTTCTCTGTGACCAACAGACGTCAGATGTTATATATTTCTCTGTGACCAACAGAGGTCAGATGTTATATATTTCTCTGTGACCAACAACAGTCAGATGTTATATATTTCTCTGTGACCAACAGAGGTCAGATGTTATATCTTTCTCTGTGACCAACAGTAGTGAAGGATGTCATTTGAGATGGAGGCTCAGTAGTCAAGGACCTACTAATGTTGAGTCTGCGGTCTCTCTCTCTCTCTCTCTCGCTCTCTCTCTCTCTCTCCCTCCCTCTCCCTCTCTCCCTCTTCCCTCCTCCCTCCTCCCTCTCTCTAAACAGTATCCAGTAGTAGCAGAGTTAACTGCTCCATGCTCTCTGCAGTAGCTGGTTTTAGACAGAATACATTCATCTAAAGATAACACACACACATGCTGAACCACAGCCCTAGCAGAGACCAGAGACACACTGAGACAGAGGGAAGGAGAGAGAGGGAGAGAGAAGGAGAGAGGAGAAGGAGAGGAGAAAGAGACAGAAAGGGAGAAAGGAGAGACAGAAAATGAGAAGGAGAAGGAGAGATAAAAAGAGAGAGAGAAGGAGAGAAGAAAGAGAGAGAGAAAGAGGGGGTGAACAGCTCCTGAATAATGATGTCTGTAAAACAGTTGGTGAGGGGCTGCCTCTTTCTTTATGACTCACACACACACACACACACACACCACTTCACAGCAAGTTCACACACACACACACACACACACACACACACACACACACACACACACACACACACACACACACACACACACACACACACACACACCACTTCTCAGCAAGTTCACACACACACACACACACACACACACACACACACACACACACACACACACACACACACACACACACACACACACACACACACACACACACACACACACACACACACACACCACTTCACAGCAAGTTCACACACACACACACACAAATTCACAGCAAGTTCAGACTCACACACACACAAACACAAACCACATCAAAGCAAGTTCACACGCACACACACACCACTTCAAAGCAAGCTCACACACACAAACAAACAAACACACACGCAAACACACACTCACACACACAGACACACACACCACGTCATGGCACCCTCACACACCCTGCACCCGCTCTACTCTGCAGTTGCAGCACAAAAGAGAGTGGAAACAGAGATAAAATAGAGGACTACGCTGGCTAAGCAAAAGACGAAGAAGGAGAAGAAAATACCTGCTCCACCATCTTTCCTTCCTCTTTCTCCTCCATAAACACATCCAGCTGCTCTCCCTCCTTCCCTCCCTTCTTCCTCCCTTCTTCCTCCTGCCTCCAGCATCTGCCTGCCCACAGCTAGCATCAATTATGGATGGGGCGCTGTTCCCCGTGTGTGTGTGTGTTCAGTGGGTGTGTTCAGTGTGTGTGTGTGTGAGTGGGAGGGAGAGGAGTGAAGGGAGGGAGAGGAGTGAAGGGAGGGAGGGGAGTGAAGGGAGGGAGGGGAGTGAAGGGAGGGAGAGGAGTGAAGGGAGGAGAGGAGTGAAGGGAGGGGGAGGAGTGAAGGGAGGGGAAGAGTGAAGGGGAGGGAGGGGAGTGAAGGGAGGGGTGTTCTAGAAAGTGGAGGAGTGGGTGTGTTCAGTGAGTGTGTGTGAGGAGTGAAGGAGGGAGAGGAGTGAAGGGAGGGAGGGAGTGAAGGGAGGGGAGGAGTGAAGGACGGGGAGAGGAAGGGAGGAGAGGAGTGAAGGGAGGGGAGGAGTGAAGGGAGGAGAGGTGGGAGGGGCTACCTTTTCTCTGTGTCTCTCTTTCTCTCCCTTTCTTTGTGTCTCTCTTTCTCCTTTCTCCTTGTCTCTCTTCCTCTCTCCCTTTCTCCTTGTCCTCTTCCTCTCTCCCTTTCTCCTTGTCCCTCTTCCTGTCTCCCTTTCTCCTTGTCTCTCTTCCTCTCTCTCCCTTTCTCCTTGTCTCTCTTCCTCTCTCCCTTTCTCCTTGTCCCTCTTCCTCTCTCCCTTTCTCCTTGTCCCTCTTCCTCTCTCCATTTCTCCTTGTCTCTCTTCCTCTCTCCCTTTCTCCTTGTCTCTCTTCCTCTCTCCTTGTCCCTCTTCCTCTCTCCCTTTCTCCTTGTCCCTCTTCCTCTCTCCCTTTCTCCTTGTCTCTCTTTCTCTCTCCATTTCTCCTTCCCTCTTTCTCTCTCCCATTCTCCTTGTCTCTATTTCTCTCTCCCATTCTCCTTGTCTCTCTTCCTCTCTCCCATTCTCCTTGTCCCTCTTCCTCTCTCCCTTTCTCCTTGTCTCTCTTTCTCACTCCATTTCTCCTTCCCTCTTTCTCTCTCCCATTCTCCTTGTCTCTATTTCTTTCTCCCATTCTCCTTCCCTCTTCCTCTCTCCCATTCTCCTTGTCTCTCTTTCTCTCTCCCATTCTCCTTGTCTCTCCCCATTCCTCCTTGTCTCTCTTTCTCTCTCCTATTCTCATTGTCTCTCTCCCATTCTCATTGTCTCTCTTTCTCTCTCCCATTCTCTCTTTCCTTGTCTCTCTCCCCATTCTCCTTGTCTCTCTTTCTCTCCCATTCCTTGTCTTCCTCCTGTCTCTTTTCTCTCTCCCATTCCTCCATGTCTCTCTTTCTCTCCCATTCTCATTGTCTCATTCTCATTGTCTCTCTCCCATTCTCCTTGTCTCTCTTTCTCTCTCCCATTCTCCTTGTCTCTCTTTTCTCTCTCCCATTCTCCTTGTCTCTATTTCTCTCTCCCATTCTCCTTGTCTCTCTTTCTCTCCCCATTCTCCTTGTCTCTCTTTCTCTCTCCCATTCTCCTTGTCTCTATTTCTCTCCATTCTCATTGTCTCTCTTTCTCTCTCCCATTCTCATTGTCTCTCTCCCATTCTCCTTGTCTCTCTTTCTCTCCCATTCTCCTTGTCCCTCTTCCTCTCTCCTTTCTCCTTGTCTCTCTTCCTCTCTCCCTTTCCCTCTTTCTCTCTCCCATTCTCTTGTCTCTCTCTCTCCCATTCTCCTTTGTCTCTCTTCCTCTCTCCATTTCTCTCTTCCCTTTCTCTTCCCTCTTCCCATTCTCCTTGTCTCTCTTTCCCATCTCTCTCCCATTCTCCTTGTCTCTCTTTCTCTCTCCCATTCTCCTTCCCTCTTCTCTCTCCCATTCTCCTTGTCTCTCTTTCTCTCCCCATTCTCATTGTCTCTCTCCCATTCTCATTGTCTCTCTTTCTCTCTCCCATTCTCATTGTCTCTCTCCCATTTCTTGTCTCTCTTTCTCCTTTCTCCTTGTCTCTCTCCCATTATCCTTGTCTCTATTTCTTTCCCATTCCTCCTTGTCTCTCTTTCTCTCTCCCATTCTCATTGTCTCTCTCCCATTCCTCCTTGTCTCTCTTTCTCTCTCCCATTCCTCCATGTCTCTCTTCTCTCTCCCATTCTCATTGTCTCTCCCCATTCTCATTGTCTCTATTTCTCTCTCCCATTCTCCTTGTCTCTCTTTCTCTCTCCCATTCTCCTTGTCTCTCTTTCTCTCTCCCATTCTCCTTGTCTCTATTTCTCTCTCCCATTCTCATTGTCTCTCTTTCTCTCTCCCATTCTCATTGTCTCTCTCCCATTCTCCTTGTCTCTCTTTCTCTCCCATTCTCCTTTGTCTCTCTTCCTCTCTCCTTTCTCCTTGTCTCTCTTCCTCTCCCCTTTCTCCTTTGTCCCTCTTCCTCTCTCCCTTTCTCCTTGTCTCTCTTTCTCTCTCCATTTCTCCTTCCCTCTTTCTCTCTCCCATTCTCCTTGTCTCTCTTTCTCTCTCCCATTCTCCTTGTCTCTCTTTCTCTCTCCCATTCTCCTTGTCTCTCTTTCTCTCTCCCATTCTCATTGTCTCTCTCCCATTCCTCCTTGTCTCTCTTTCTCTCTCCCATTCTCATTGTCTCTCTCCCATTCTCATTGTCTCTCGTTCTCTCTCCCATTCTCCTTGTCTCTATTTCTTTCTCCCATTTCTCCTTGTCTCTCTTTCTCTCTCCATTCTCCTTGTCTCTTCCCATTCCTCCTTGTCTCTTTCTCTCTCCCATTCTCATTGTCTCTCTCCCATTCTCATTGTCTCTCTTTCTCCATTCTCCTTGTCTCTCTTTCTCTCCCATTCTCCTTGTCTCTCTTTCTCTCTCCCATTCCTCCTTGTCTCTTTATTATCTTGTCTCTATTTCTCTCTCCCATTCTCCTTGTCTCTCTTTCTCTCTCCCATTCTCATTGTCTCTCCCATTCCTCCTTGTCTCTCTTTCTCTCTCCCATTCTCATTGTCTCTCTCCCATTCTCATTGTCTCTGCTCCTCCCATTCTCCTTTGTCTCATTTCTTTCTCCCATTTCTCCTTGTCTCTCTTTCTCTCTCCCATTCTCCTTTGTCTCTCTCCCATTCCTCCTTGTCTCTCTCCTCTCCCATTCTCATTGTCTCTCTCCTCTCCATTCTCCTTGTCTCTCTTTCTCTCTCCCATTCTCCTTGTCTCTCTCCATTCTCATTGTCTCTCTTTCTCTCTCCCATTCTCTCTCCCATTGTCTCTATTTCTTTCTCTTCATTTCTCCTTGTCCCTCTTCCTCTTCTCTCTCATTCTCCTTGTCTCTCTTTCTCATGCTCTCTTCCATTCTCATTGTCTCTCTCCTTTCTCCTTGTCTCTCTTTCTCTCTCTCCATTCTCCCTTGACTTCTCTTTCTCTCTCCCATTCTCCTTGTCTCTCTTTCTCCCATTCTCCTTCATTCTCCTTGTCTCTCTTTCTCTCTCCCATTCTCTTTCTCTCTCCCATTCTCCTTGTCTCTCTTTCTCTCTCCATTCTCATTGTCTCTCTCCCATTCTCATTCTCTCTTTCCTCATTCTCCTTGTCTCTATTTCTTTCTCCCATTCTCCTTGTCCCTCTTCCTCTCTCCCATTCTCATTGTCTCTCTCCCTTTCTCCTTGTCTCTCTTTCTCTCTCCATTCCTCCTTGACTCTCTTTCTCTCTCCCATTCTCATTGTCTCTGTCTCTCTTTCTCTCCCCATTCTCCTTGTCTCTCTTTCTCTCTCCCATTCTCCTTGTCTCTCTTTCTCTCTCCCATTCTCCTTGTCTCTATTTCTCTCTCCCATTCTCCTTGTCTCTCTTTCTCTCTCCCATTCTCCTTGTCTCTCTTTCTCTCTCCCATTCTCCTTGTCTCTATTTCTCTCTCCCATTCTCATTGTCTCTCTTTCTCTCTCCCATTCTCATTGTCTCTCTCCCATTCTCCTTGTCTCTCTTTCTCTCTCCCTTTCTCCTTGTCTCTCTTCCTCTCTCCCTTTCTCCTTGTCTCTCTTCCTCTCTCCCTTTCTCCTTGTCCCTCTTCCTCTCTCCCTTTCTCCTTGTCTCTCTTTCTCTCTCCATTTCTCCTTCCCTCTTTCTCTCTCCCATTCTCCTTGTCTCTCTTTCTCTCTCCCATTCTCCTTGTCTCTCTTTCTCTCTCCATTCTCTTGTCTCTCTTTCTCTCTCCCATTCTCCTTGTCTCTCTCCCATTCCTCCTTGTCTCTCTTTCTCTCTCCCATTCTCATTGTCTCTCCCATTCTCATTTGTCTCTCGTTCTCTCTCCCATTCCTCCTTGTCTCTATTTCTTTCTCCCATTTCTCCTTGTCTCTCTTTCTCTCTCCCATTCTCCTTGTCTCTCTCATTCTCATTTGTCTCTCTCCCATTCTCATTTGTCTCTCTTTCTCTCTCCCATTCTCCTTGTCTCTCTTTCTCTCTCCATTCTCCTTGTCTCTATTTCTCTCTCCATTCTCCTTGTCTCTCTCTTTCTCTCCCATTCTCCTTGTCTCTCTTTCTCTCTCCATTCTCCTTGTCTCTATTTCTCTCTCCCATTCTCATTGTCTCTCTTTCTCTCTCCATTCTCATTGTCTCTCTCCCATTCTCCTTGTCTCTCTTTCTCTCTCCCATTCTCCTTGTCTCTCTTCTCTCTCCTTTTCTCTATTGTCTCTCTTCCTCTCTCCTTTCTCCTTGTCCCTCTTCCTCTCTCCCTTTCTCCTTGTCTCCTCTTTCTCTCTCCATTTTATCCTTCCCTCTTTCTCTCTCTCCCATTCTCCTTGTCTCTCTTTCTCTCTCCCATTCTCCTTGTCTCTCTTTCTCTCCCATTCTCCTTGTCTCTCTCCCATTCCTCCTTGTCTCTCTTTCTCTTTCTCTCTCCCATTCTCATTGTCTCTCTCCCATTCTCATTGTCTCTCGTTCTCTCTCCCATTCTCCTTGTCTCTATTTCTTTCTCCCATTTCTCCTTGTCTCTCTTTCTCTCCCATTCTCCGTCTCTCTCCCATTCCTCCTTGTCTCTCTTTCTCTCTCCCATTCTCATTGTCTCTCTCCCATTCTCATTGTCTCTCTTTCTCTCTCCCATTCTCCTTGTCTCTCTTTCTCTCTCCCATTCTCCTTGTCTCTCTTTCTCTCTCCCATTCTCATTGTCTCTCTCCCATTCTCCTTGTCTCTCTTTCTCTCTCCCTTTCTCCTTGTCTCTATTTCTCTCTCCCATTTCTCCTTGTCTCTCTTTCTCTCTCCCATTCTCCTTGTCTCTCTTTCTCTCTCTCCATTCTCATCCTTGTCTCTCTTTCTCTCTCCCATTCTCCTTGTCTCTCTTTCTCTCTCCCATTCTCCTTGTCTCTCTTTCTCTCTCCCATTCTCCTTGTCTCTCTTTCTCTCTCCCATTCTCCTTGTCTCTCTTTCTCTCTCCCATTCTCCTTGTCTCTCTTTCTCTCTCCCATTCTCCTTGTCTCTCTCCCATTCTCATTGTCTCTCTCCCATTCTCATTGTCTCTCGTTCTCTCTCCCATTCTCCTTGTCTCTATTTCTTTCTCCCATTTCTCCTTGTCTCTCTTTCTCTCTCCCATTCTCCTTGTCTCTCTCCCATTCCTCCTTGTCTCTCTTTCTCTCTCCCATTCTCATTGTCTCTCTCCCATTCTCATTGTCTCTCTTTCTCTCTCCCATTCTCCTTGTCTCTCTTTCTCTCTCCCATTCTCCTTGTCTCTCTTTCTCTCTCCCATTCTCATTGTCTCTCTCCCATTCTCATTGTCTCTCTTTCTCTCTCCCATTCTCCTTGTCTCTATTTCTTTCTCCCATTTCTCCTTGTCTCTCTTTCTCTCTCCCATTCTCCTTGTCTCTCTTTCTCTCTCCCATTCTCATTGTCTCTCTCCCTTTCTCCTTGTCTCTCTTTCTCTCTCCCATTCTCCTTGACTCTCTTTCTCTCTCCCATTCTCCTTGTCTCTCTTTCTCTCTCCCATTCTCCTTGTCTCTCTTTCTCTCTCCCATTCTCCTTGTCTCTCTTTCTCTCTCCATTTCTCCTTCCCTCTTTCTCTCTCCCATTCTCCTTGTCTCTATTTCTTTCTCCCATTCTCCTTGTCCCTCTTCCTCTCTCCCATTCTCATTGTCTCTCTCCCTTTCTCCTTGTCTCTCTTTCTCTCTCCCATTCTCCTTGACTCTCTTTCTCTCTCCCATTCTCCTTGTCTCTCTTTCTCTCTCCCCATTCTCCTTGTCTCTCTTTCTCTCTCCCATTCTCCTTGTCTCTCTTTCTCTCTCCCAGTCTCTCCTCTGTCTCTCTTTCTCTCTCCCATTCTCCTTGTCTCTCTTTCTCTCTCCCATTCTCCTTGTCTCTCTTTCTCTCTCCCATTCTCCTTGTCTCTATTTCTCTCTCCCATTCTCATTGTCTCTCTTTCTCTCTCCCATTCTCATTGTCTCTCTCCCATTCTCCTTGTCTCTCTTTCTCTCTCCCTTTCTCCTTGTCTCTCTTCCTCTCTCCCTTTCTCCTTGTCTCTCTTCCTCTCTCCCTTTCTCCTTGTCCCTCTTCCTCTCTCCCTTTCTCCTTGTCTCTCTTTCTCTCTCCATTTCTCCTTCCCTCTTTCTCTCTCCCATTCTCCTTGTCTCTCTCTTTCTCTCTCCCATTCTCCTTGTCTCTCTTTCTCTCTCCCATTCTCCTTGTCTCTCTTTCTCTCTCCCATTCTCCTTGTCTCTCTCCCATTCCTCCTTGTCTCTCTTTCTCTCTCCCATTCTCATTGTCTCTCTCCCATTCTCATTGTCTCTCGTTCTCTCTCCCATTCTCCTTGTCTCTATTTCTTTCTCCCATTTCTCCTTGTCTCTCTTTCTCTCTCCCATTCTCCTTGTCTCTCTCCCATTCTCATTGTCTCT
>NW_027037896.1:0-23534 GCF_034236695.1 Oncorhynchus nerka | reverse complement strand
ACTACATGTCACACTGTACCTTAGATTAACGACATGTCATACTGTACTTTAGACAGATTAACTACATGTCATACTGTACTTTAGACAGATTAACTACATGTCATACTGTACCTTAGATTAACTACATGTCATACTGTACTTTAGACAGATTAACTACATGTCATACTGTACCTTAGATTAACTACATGTCATACTGTACTTTAGATTAACTACATGTCATACTGTACCTTAGACAGATTAACTACATGTCATACTGTACTTTAGATTAACTACATGTCATACTGTACTTTAGACAGATTAACTACATGTCATACTGTACCTTAGATTAACTACATGTCATACTGTACCTTAGATTAACTACATGTCATACTGTACTTTAGACAGATTAACTACATGTCATACTGTACCTTAGATTAACTACATGTCATACTGTACCTTAGATTAACTACATGTCACACTGTACCTTAGATTAACTACATGTCACACTGTACTTTAGACAGATTAACTACATGTCACACTGTACCTTAGATTAACTACATGTCATACTGTACCTAGACAGATTAACTACATGTCATACTCTCTTAGATAACACATGTCATACTGTACTTTAGACAGATTAACTACATGTCATACTGTACTTTAGACAGATTAACTACATGTCATACTGTACCTTTTAGACAGATTAACTACATGTCATACTGTACCTGATTAACTACATGTCATACTGTACTTTAGACAGATTAACTACATGTCATACTGTACCTTAGATTAACTACATGTCATACTGTACCTTAGACAGATTAACTACATGTCATACTGTACTTTAGACAGATTAACTACATGTCATACTGTACTTTGACAGATTAACTACATATCATACTGTACTTTAGACAGATTAACTACATGTCACACTGTACCTTAGATTAACTACATGTCATACTGTACTTTAGACAGATTAACTACATGTCATACTGTACCTTAGACAGATTAACTACATGTCATACTGTACTTTAGACAGATTAACGACATGTCATACTGTACCTTAGACAGATTAACTACATGTCATACTGTACCTTAGACAGATTAACTACATGTCATACTGTACTTTAGATTAACTACATGTCATACTGTACCTTAGATTAACTACATGCCATCCTGTACTTTAGACAGATTAACTACATGTCATACTGTACCTTAGATTAACGACATGTCATACTGTACTTTAGACAGATTAACTACATGTTATACTGTACTTTAGACAGATTAACTACATGTCATACTGTACCTTAGACAGATTAACTACATGTCATACTGTACCTTAGATTAACGACATGTCATACTGTATTTTAGACAGACTAACTACATGTCATACTGTACCTTAGATTAACTACATGTCATACTGTACCTTAGATTAACTACATGTCACACTGTACCTTAGATTAACTACATGTCATACTGTACTTTAGACAGATTAACTACATGTCATACTGTACCTTAGATTAACTACATGTCATACTGTACTTTAGACAGATTAACTACATGTCATACTGTACCTTAGACAGATTAACTACATGTCATACTGTACCTTAGATTAACTACATGTCACACTGTACTTTAGACAGATTAACTACATGTCATACTGTACCTTAGATTAACTACATGTCATACTGTACCTTAGATTAACTACATGTCATACTGTACTTTAGACAGATTAACTACATGTCATACTGTACTTTAGACAGATTAACTACATGTCATACTGTACCTTAGACAGATTAACTACATGTCATACTGTACTTTAGACAGATTAACTACATGTCATACTGTACCTTAGATTAACTACATGTCATACTGTACTTTAGACAGATTAACTACATGTCATACTGTACCTTAGATTAACTACATGTCATACTGTACCTTAATACAGATTAACTACATGTCATACTGTACCTTAGATTAACTACATGTCATACTGTACCTTAGACAGATTAACTACATGTCATACTGTACCTTAGACAGATTAACTACATGTCATACTGTACTTTAGACAGATTAACTACATGTCATACTGTACCTTAGACAGATTAACTACATGTCATACTGTACCTTAGACAGATTAACTACATGTCATACTGTACTTTAGACAGATTAACTACATGTCATACTGTACCTTAGATTAACTACATGTCACACTGTACCTTAGATTAACTACATGTCATACTGTACTTTAGACAGATTAACTACATGTCATACTGTACTTTAGACAGATTAACTACATGTCATACTGTACCTTAGACAGATTAACTACATGTCATACTGTACCTTAGATTAACTACATGTCATACTGTACTTTAGATTAACTACATGTCATACTGTACTTTAGACAGATTAACTACATGTCATACTGTACCTTAGATTAACTACATGTCATACTGTACTTTAGACAGATTAACTACATGACTAAGATTAACTACATGTCATACTGTACTTTAGACAGATTAACTACATGTCATACTGTACTTAGACAGATTAACTACATGTCATACTGTACTTTAGACAGATTAACTACATGTCATACTGTACCTTAGATTAACTACATGTCATACTGTACTTAGACAGATTGTAACTACATGTCATACTGTACCTTAGATTAACTACATGTCACACTGTACTTTTAGACTGTACCTTAGATTAACTACATGTCATACTACTTTAGACAGATTAACTATGTCATACTGTACCTTAGACAGATTAACTACATGTCATACTGTACTTTAGATTAACTACATGTCATACTGTACTTTAGACAGATTAACTACATGTCATACTGTACTTTAGACAGATTAACTACATGTCATACTGTACCTTAGATTAACTACATGTCATACTGTACTTTAGATTAACTACATGTCATACTGTACCTTAGACAGATTAACTACATGTCATACTGTACTTTAGATTAACTACATGTCATACTGTACTTTAGACAGATTAACTACATGTCATACTGTACTGATTAACTACATGTCATACTGTACCTTAGATTAACTACATGTCATACTGTACCTTAGATTAACTACATGTCATACTGTACTTTAGACAGATTAACTACATGTCATACTGTACTTTAGACAGATTAACTACATGTCATACTGTACCTTAGATTAACTACATGTCATACTGTACTTTAGACAGATTAACTACATGTCATACTGTACCTTAGATTAACTACATGTCATACTGTACCTTAGATTAACTACATGTCACACTGTACCTTAGATTAACTACATGTCATACTGTACTTTAGACAGATTAACTACATGTCACACTGTACCTTAGATTAACTACATGTCATACTGTACTTTAGACAGATTAACTACATGTCATACTGTACCTTAGACAGATTAACTACATGTCATACTGTACCTTAGATTAACGACATGTCATACTGTACTTTAGACAGATGAACTACATGTCATACTGTACTTTAGACAGATGAACTACATGTCATACTGTACCTTAGATTAACTACATGTCATACTGTACCTTAGATTAACTACATGTCATACTGTACCTTAGATTAACTACATGTCACACTGTACCTTAGATTAACTACATGTCATACTGTACTTTAGACAGATTAACTACATGTCATACTGTACTTTAGACAGATTAACTACATGTCATACTGTACCTTAGACAGATTAACTACATGTCATACTGTACTTTAGACAGATTAACTACATGTCATACTGTACTTTAGACAGATTAACTACATGTCATACTGTACTTTAGACAGATTAACTACATGTCATACTGTACCTTAGACAGATTAACTACATGTCATACTGTACTTTAGACAGATTAACTACATGTCATACCTGTTAACTACATGTCATACTGTACTTTAGATTAACTACATGTCATACTGTACCTTAGACAGATTAACTACATGTCATACTGTACTTTAGACAGATTAACGACATGTCATACTGTACCTTAGACAGATTAACTACATGTCATACTGTACCTTAGACAGATTAACTACATGTCATACTGTACTTTAGATTAACTACATGTCACATGTTAACATATCCTGTACTTTAGACAGATTAACTACATGTCATACTGTACTTTAGACAGATTAACTACATGTCATACTGTACTTTAGACAGATTAACTACATGTCATACTGTACCTTAGACAGATTAACTACATGTCATACTGTACCTTAGATTAACGACATGTCATACTGTATTTTAGACAGACTAACTACATGTCATACTGTACCTTAGATTAACTACATGTCATACTGTACCTTAGATTAACTACATGTCACACTGTACCTTAGATTAACTACATGTCATACTGTACTTTAGACAGATTAACTACATGTCATGTCATTAACTGTCACACTGTACTTTAGACAGATTAACTACATGTCATACTGTACCTTAGATTAACTACATGTCATACTTAGTTAACTTGTCATACTGTACAGATTAACTACATGTCATACTGTACTTTAGACAGATTAACTACATGTCATACTGTACCTTAGATTAACGACATGTCATACTGTATTTTAGACAGATTAACTACATGTCATACTGTACCTTAGATTAACTACATGTCATACTGTACTTTAGACAGATTAACTACATGATTAACTACATGTCATACTGTACCTTAGATTAACTACATGTCATACTGTACCTTAGATTAACTACATGTCATACTGTACCTTAGATTAACTACATGTCATACTTTTAGACAGATTAACTACATGTCATACTGTACTTTAGTACCATGTCATACTGTACTTTAGATTAACTACATGTCATACTGTACCTTAGATTAACTACATGTCATACTGTACCTTAGATTAACTACATGATACAGACAGATTAACTACATGTCATACTGTACCTTAGATTAACTACATGTCATACTGTACCTTAGATTAACTACATGTCATGTACCTGTTAACTACATTCAGTACTTTAGACAGATTAACTACATGTCACACTGTACCTTAGATTAACTACATGTCATACTGTACTTTAGACAGATTAACTACATGTCATACTGTACCTTAGACAGATTAACTACATGTCATACTGTACCTTAGATTAACGACATGTCATACTGTACTTTAGACAGATTAACTACATGTCATACTGTACCTTAGATTAACTACATGTCATACTGTACTGTACTTTAGACAGATTAACTACATGTCATACTGTACCTTAGATTAACTACATGTCATACTGTACCTTAGATTAACTACATGTCATACTGTACCTTAGATTAACTACATGTCATACTGTACTTTAGACAGATTAACTACATGTCATACTGTACTTTAGACAGATTAACTACATGTCATACTGTACCTTAGACAGATTAACTACATGTCATACTGTACTTTAGACAGATTAACTACATGTCATACTGTACTTTAGACAGATTAACTACATGTCATACTGTACCTTAGACAGATTAACTACATATCATACTGTACTTTAGACAGATTAACTACATGTCACACTGTACCTTAGATTAACTACATGTCATACTGTACTTTAGACAGATTAACTACATGTCATACTGTACCTTAGACAGATTAACTACATGTCATACTGTACTTTAGACAGATTAACGACATGTCATACTGTACCTTAGACAGATTAACTACATGTCATACTGTACCTTAGACAGATTAACTACATGTCATACTGTACTTTAGATTAACTACATGTCATACTGTACCTTAGACAGATTAACTACATGTCATACTGTACCTTAGATTAACGATTCATACTGTACTTTAGACAGATTAACTACATGTTATACTGTACTTTAGACAGATTAACTACATGTCATACTGTACCTTAGACAGATTAACTACATGTCATACTGTACCTTAGATTAACGACATGTCATACTGTATTTTAGACAGACTAACTACATGTCATACTGTACCTTAGATTAACTACATGTCATACTGTACCTTAGATTAACTACATGTCATACTGTACCTTAGATTAACTACATGTCATACTGTACCTTAGATTAACTACATGTCATACTGTACTTTAGACAGATTAACTACATGTCATACTGTACCTTAGACAGATTAACTACATGTCATACTGTACTTTAGACAGATTAACTACATGTCATACTGTACTTTAGACAGATTAACTACATGTCATACTGTACCTTAGATTAACTACATGTCATACTGTACCTTAGATTAACTACATGTCATACTGTACCTTAGATTAACTACATGTCATACTGTACCTTAGACAGATTAACTACATGTCATACTGTACCTTAGATTAACTACATGTCATACTGTTAACCTTCAGATTAACTACATGTCATACTGTACCTTAGATTAACTACATGTCATACTGTACCTTAGATTAACTACATGTCACACTGTACCTTAGATTAACTACATGTCATACTGTACTTTAGACAGATTAACTACATGTCATACTGTACTTTAGACAGATTAACTACATGTCATACTGTACCTTAGACAGATTAACTACATGTCATACTGTACTTTAGACAGATTAACTACATGTCATACTGTACTTTGACAGATTAACTACATATCATACTGTACTTTAGACAGATTAACTACATGTCATACTGTACCTTAGATTAACTATACTGTACATTAACTACATACTGTACCTTAGATTAACTACATGTCACACTGTACCTTAGATTAACTACATGTCATACTGTACTTTAGACAGATTAACTACATGTCATACTGTACTTTAGACAGATTAACTACATGTCATACTGTACCTTAGACAGATTAACTACATGTCATACTGTACTTTAGACAGATTAACTACATGTCATACTGTACTTTAGACAGATTAACTACATGTCATACTGTACTTTAGACAGATTAACTACATGTCATACTGTACCTTAGACAGATTAACTACATATCATACTGTACTTTAGACAGATTAACTACATGTCACACTGTACCTTAGATTAACTACATGTCATACTGTACTTTAGACAGATTAACTACATGTCATACTGTACCTTAGACAGATTAACTACATGTCATACTGTACTTTAGACAGATTAACGACATGTCATACAGATTAACTACATGTCATACTGTACCTTAGACAGATTAACTACATGTCATACTGTACTTTAGATTAACTACATGTCATACTGTACCTTAGATTAACTACATGCCATCCTGTACTTTAGACAGATTAACTACATGTCATACTGTACCTTAGATTAACTACATGTCATACTGTACTTTAGACAGATTAACTACATGTCATACTGTACTTTAGACAGATTAACTACATGTCATACTGTACCTTAGACAGATTAACTACATGTCATACTGTACCTTAGATTAACTACATGTCATACTGTACTTTAGACAGATTAACTACATGTCATACTGTACCTTAGACAGATTAACTACATGTCATACTGTACCTTAGATTAACTACATGTCATACTGTACCTTAGATTAACTACATGTCATACTGTACTTTAGACAGATTAACTACATGTCATACTGTACCTTAGATTAACTACATGTCACACTGTACCTTAGATTAACTACATGTCATACTGTACTTTAGACAGATTAACTACATGTCATACTGTACTTTAGACAGATTAACTACATGTCATACTGTACCTTAGATTAACATACTGTACTTAACTACATGTCATACTGTACCTTAGATTAACTACATGTCATACTGTACTTTAGACAGATTAACTACATGTCATACTGTACCTTAGATTAACTACATGTCATACTGTACCTTAGATTAACTACATGTCATACTGTACCTTAGATTAACTACATGTCATACTGTACCTTTAGACAGATTAACTACATGTCATACTGTACTTACATGTCATACTGTACAGACAGATTAACTACATGTCATACTGTACCTTAGATTAACTACATGTCATACTGTACCTTAGATTAACTACATGTCATACTGTACCTTAGATTAACTACATGTCATACTGTACCTTAGATTAACTACATGTCATACTGTACCTTAGACAGATTAACTACATGTCATACTGTACCTTAGATTAACTACATGTCATACTGTACCTTAGATTAACTACATGTCATACTGT
The DNA here is from genome assembly GCF_034236695.1 of Oncorhynchus nerka. NCBI lineage: Eukaryota > Metazoa > Chordata > Actinopteri > Salmoniformes > Salmonidae > Oncorhynchus > Oncorhynchus nerka. The sequence goes on along the minus strand of NW_027037896.1, from coordinate 15,353 downwards.
ACCTTAGACAGATTAACTACATGTCATACTGTACCTTAGACAGATTAACTACATGTCATACTGTACCTTAGATTAACAGATTAAGACAGATTAACTACATGTCATACTGTACTTTAGACAGATTAACTACATGTCATACTGTACCTTTTCAGACAGATTAACTACATGTCATACTGTACTTTTAACTACATGACAGATTAACTACATGTCATACTGTACTTTAGACAGATTAACTACATGTCATACTGTACTTTAGACAGATTAACTACATGTCATACTGTACCTTAGACAGATTAACTACATGTCATACTGTACCTTAGACAGATTAACTACATGTCATACTGTACTTTAGACAGATTAACTACATGTCATACTGTACTTTAGACAGATTAACTACATGTCATGTACCTGTTAACTACATGTCATACTGTACTTTAGACAGATTAACTACATGTCATACTGTACCTTAGACAGATTAACTACATGTCATACTGTACTTTACTGTCATACTGTACCTTAGACAGATTAACTACATGTCATACTGTACCTTAGACAGATTAACTACATGTCATACTGTACTTTAGATTAACTACATGTCATACTGTACCTTAGATTAACTACATGCCATCCTGTACTTTAGACAGATTAACTACATGTCATACTGTACCTTAGATTAACGACATGTCATACTGTACTTTAGACAGATTAACTACATGTTATACTGTACTTTAGACAGATTAACTACATGTCATACTGTACCTTAGACAGATTAACTACATGTCATACTGTACCTTAGATTAACTACATGTCATACTGTACTTTAGACAGACTAACTACATGTCATACTGTACCTTAGATTAACTACATGTCATACTGTACCTTAGATTAACTACATGTCACACTGTACCTTAGATTAACTACATGTCATACTGTACTTTAGACAGATTAACTACATGTCATACTGTACCTTAGATTAACTACATGTCATACTGTACTTTAGACAGATTAACTACATGTCATACTGTACTGTTAACTACATTAGACAGATTAACTACATGTCATACTGTACCTTAGACAGATTAACTACATGTCATACTGTACCTTAGATTAACTACATGTCATACTGTACCTTAGACAGATTAACTACATGTCATACTGTACTTTAGACAGATTAACTACATGTCATACTGTACCTTAGATTAACTACATGTCATACTGTACTTTAGACAGATTAACTACATGTCATACTGTACCTTAGATTAACTACATGTCATACTGTACTTTAACTACATGATACTGTAGATTAACTACATGTCATACTGTACCTTAGATTAACTACATGTCATACTGTACTTTAGATTAACTACATGTCATACTGTACCTTAGACAGATTAACTACATGTCATACTGTACTTTAGATTAACTACATGTCATACTGTACTTTAGACAGATTAACTACATGTCATACTGTACCTTAGACAGATTAACTACATGTCATACTGTACCTTAGATTAACTACATGTCATACTGTACCTTAGACAGATTAACTACATGTCATACTGTACCTTAGATTAACTACATGTCATACTGTACCTTAGATTAACTACATGTCATACTGTACCTTAGATTAACTACATGTCATACTGTACCTTAGATTAACTACATGTCATACTGTACCTTAGACAGATTAACTACATGTCATACTGTACTTTAGATTAACTACATGTCATACTGTACTTTAGACAGATTAACTACATGTCATACTGTACTTAGATTAACTACATGTCATACTGTATTAACAGATTAACATGTCATACTGTACTTTAGACAGATTAACTACATGTCATACTGTACCTTAGACAGATTAACTACATGTCATACTGTACCTTAGACAGATTAACTACATGTCATACTGTACCTTAGATTAACTACATGTCATACTGTACCTTAGATTAACTACATGTCATACTGTACCTTAGACAGATTAACTACATGTCATACTGTACCTTAGATTAACTACATGTCATACTGTACTTTAGACAGATTAACTACATGTCATACTGTACCTTAGACAGATTAACTACATGTCATACTGTACCTTAGATTAACTACATGTCATACTGTACCTTAGACAGATTAACTACAGGTCATACTGTACTTTAGACAGATTAACTACATGTCATACTGTACACAGATTAACTACATGTCATACTGTACCTTAGATTAACTACATGTCATACTGTACTTTTAACTACATGTCATACTGTAGATTAACTACATGTCATACTGTACCTTAGATTAACTACATGACAGATTAACTACATGTCATACTGTACTTTAGACAGATTAACTACATGTCATACTGTACTTTAGACAGATTAACTACATGTCATACTGTACTTTAGACAGATTAACTACATGTCATACTGTACCTTAGACAGATTAACTACATGTCATACTGTACTTTAGACAGATTAACTACATGTCATACTGTACCTTAGATTAACTACATGTCATACTGTACTTTAGACAGATTAACTGTCATACTGTACTTTAGACAGATTAACTACATGTCATACTGTACCTTAGATTAACTACATGTCATACTGTACTTTAGACAGATTAACTACATGTCATACTGTACCTTAGACAGATTAACTACATGTCATACTGTACCTTAGACAGATTAACTACATGTCATACTGTACCTTAGATTAACTACATGTCATACTGTACCTTAGACAGATTAACTACATGTCATACTGTACCTTAGATTAACTACATGTCATACTGTACCTTAGATTAACTACATGTCATACTGTACCTTAGATTAACTACATGTCATACTGTACTTTAGACAGATTAACTACATGTCATACTGTACTTTAGATTAACTACATGTCATACTGTACTTTAGACAGATTAACTACATGTCATACTGTACCTTAGATTAACTACATGTCATACTGTACCTTAGATTAACTACATGTCATACTGTACTTTAGACAGATTAACTACATGTCATACTGTACCTTAGACAGATTAACTACATGTCATACTGTACCTTTTAACTACATGTCACAGATTAACTACATGTCATACTGTACCTTAGATTAACTACATGTCATACTGTACTTTAGACAGATTAACTACATGTCATACTGTACCTTAGATTAACTACATGTCATACTGTACCTTAGCAGATTAACTTGTCATACTGTACCTTAGATTAACTACATGTCATACTGTACCTTAGACAGATTAACTACATGTCATACTGTACCTTTAGATTAACTACATGTCATACTGTACTTTAGATTAACTACATGTCATACTGTACCTTAGACAGATTAACTACATGTCATACTGTACCTTAGATTAACTACATGTCATACTGTACTTTAGACAGATTAACTACATGTCATACTGTACCTTAGATTAACTACATGTCATACTGTACCTTAGATTAACTACATGTCATACTGTACCTTAGACAGATTAACTACATGTCATACTGTACCTTAGACAGATTAACTATGTCATACTGTACCTTAGACAGATTAACTACATGTCATACTGTACCTTAGACAGATTAACTACATGTCATACTGTACCTTTATTAACTACATGTCATACTGTACCTTAGATTAACTACATGTCATACTGTACCTTAGATTAACTACATGTCATACTGTACTTTAGACAGATTAACTACATGTCATACTGTACCTTAGACAGATTAACTACATGTCATACTGTACTTTAGACAGATTAACTACATGTCATACTGTACCTTAGACAGATTAACTACATGTCATACTGTACCTTAGACAGATTAACTGTGTCATACTGTACTTTAGACAGATTAACTACATGTCATACTGTACTTTAGATTAACTACATGTCATACTGTAACCTTAGATTAACTACATGTCATCCTGTACTTTAGACAGATTAACTACATGTCATACTGTACCTTAGATTAACTACATGTCATACTGTACTTTAGACAGATTAACTACATGTCATACTGTACCTTAGACAGATTAACTACATGTCATACTGTACCTTAGACAGATTAACTACATGTCATACTGTACTTTAGACAGATAACTACATGACAGATTAACTACATGTCATTGTACTTTAGACAGATTAACTTATGTCATACTGTACCTTAGATTAACTACATGTCATACTGTACCTTAGATTAACTACATGTCATACTGTACCTTAGATTTAACTACATGTCAACTGTACTTTAGACAGATTAACTACATGTCATACTGTACTTTAGATTAACTACATGTCATACACCTTAGATTAACTACATGTCATACTGTACCTTAGACAGATTAACTACATGTCATACTGTACCTTAGATTAACTACATGTCATACTGTACCTTAGACAGATTAACTACATGTCATACTGTACTTTAGACAGATTAACTACATGTCATACTGTACCTTTATTAACTACATGTCATACTGTAAGACAGATTAACTACATGTCATACTGTTGAGAACTTTAGTACCTTAGATTAACTACATGTCATACTGTACCTTAGACAGATTAACTACATGTCATACTGTACTTTAGACAGATTAACTACATGTCATACTGTACCTTAGACAGATTAACTACATGTCATACTGTACCTTAGATTAACTACATGTCATACTGTACCTTTACAGATTAACTAGGCATGTCATACTGTACCTTAGATTAACTAGGTATGTCATACTGTACCTTAGATTAACTACATGTCATACTGTACCTTAGATTAACTACATGTCATACTGTACCTTAGATTAACTACATGTCATACTGTACCTTAGATTAACTACATGTCATACTGTACCTTAGACAGATTAACTACATGTCATACTGTACCTTAGAACAGATTAACTACATGTCATACTGTACCTTAGAGATTAACAGATGGAAGAGTTCACATGTCACACTGTACTTTAGACAGATTAACTACATGTCATACTGTACCTTAGACAACTGTCATACTGTACCTTAGACAGATTAACTACATGTCAACTGTACTTTAGACAGATTAACTAATGTCATACTGTACACTGATTAACTACATGTCATACTGTAATTTAGACAGATTAAAAGTACATGTCATACTGTACCTTAACAGATTAACTACATGTCATACTGTACTTTAGACAGATTAACTACAGGTCATACTGTACCTTAGATTAACTACATGTCATACTGTACCTTAGACAGGGTCATTAACTTTAACTACATGTCATACTGTACTTTAGATTAATGGAGGTAGTCATACTGTACCTTAGACAGGAACTACATGTCATACTGTACCTTAGTTAACCATGTCATAACAATTAGACAGATTAACTACATGTCATACTGTACTTAGACAGATAAACTACATGTCATACTGTACTTTAGACAGATTAACTACATGTCATACTGTACCTTAGAGTGATTAACTACATGTCATACTGTACCTTAGAGAAACTACATGTCATTGTACCATATTAACAATGTACAGGTATACTGTAGTTAGATTAACTACATGTCACACTACCTTAGGTAACTACATGTCATACTGTACTTTAGACAGATTAACTACATGTCATACTGTACCTTAAACTACATGTCATACTAAACAGATTAACTACATGTCATACTTACTTTAGACCAGATTAACTAATGTCATACTGTACTTTAGAGATTAACAGATATGTATTTAACTACATGTCAGGGTGTACCTTACATATTAACACCATTTATTTAACCATGTATACTGTACCTTGACAGATTAACACATGTCATACTGTATTAGATTAACTACATGTCATACTGTACTTGAGAAAACATGTCACACTGTACCTTAACAATAACCAGGTCAGGAGATTAGAAACAGATTTAACCAGGTAGAGAAAGAGGAGAAACATACTGTATACAGGGTAGTTCAGGTAGGCATAGTTAACACATGTTAGGGATACTTTGAGACCAGGTAGATAGAAGAGAAAGAGAGAACACCTGATAGAGAAACAGAGAGAGAAAGAAAGAAAGTTTAGAAAAACCATATTTAACCAGGTAGGCAAGAGGAGAACACCTTTATTTAACCAGGTAGGCTAGTTAGAGAAAAGGAGAGAGAAATACTTATTTAACCAGGTAGGAAAGTACTTGAGAACACAATTTAACCAGGAGGCTAGAGAGAACACCTTTATTTAACCAGGTAGGCTGTAGAAGAGAGAAACAGTTACTTATAGAGGCTAGTAGAACAATTTATTTAGAGAGAGCTAGAGAGAAAGTAAACCAGGTAGAAAGTTAGAAACATGGAACCAGAGGAGAAAGATTAACCAGGAGTAAAGACAGAAACACAGGTAGTCAAGTTCAACAGAGATATTAAGAGAGAGTCTAGTAGGGAAAGAGAGAGAGAGGGAGGAGGAGAGAACACCTTTAAAGGGAAACTAAGGTAGGTGTTGAGAGAGAAGAGATTAACCAGGTATACTGCAAGTTGAGAACAGAGGAATGGAGTTTTGAGAGTGAGAAGAGAGAGAAAGAGAGGTAGAAAGTAAAACATACTAGGGTGCAAGAGGAGAAAGTACCAGCAATTAATTAAATACATTTGGGAAAATGGAGGTAGTTGTAGAGGGAGAAAGATACTATGATTGAGTGGAGTAAGTTCATTACCATATTAGCAATACTACAGGACATTGACATAAAAGCACATTGATATGTAGGTGTTTAACACTGTTACCTATACAGAGCTTATGTCATACATACCAATAGATCAACTGAAAAATGTCATATACGTGGACACAGGAGGTAAATGGCCATAACTGTGGCAAAAAATACATATAGAGCAGGTAAAACACTGGAATGGTATACAATGGAAGAATGTGGAAATAAAATAATGGGGTACAAAAAACAAATAGTATAAAAATTAACTACATCACATAGAGTAGAGGGGAAACATACTATATACAGGGATTAACACTACATGTCATTACCATATTAACACATGTCATCACTGACACTGGAGTGATGGAGGTAGATATAAAGTCACCTAGAAATGGGTAAACATACTGTATATACAGGGTACAGGTCATTGTACCTTGGATATTAACTGGAGGTAGACAGGGATGGGCAGATTCAGGAGGGAGGATGGAGGAAGGACCCAGGGGTCAATCAACAGAGGGGTAAACAGACTATAGACAGGGTCAGTTCAGACCATATTAACAATGTACAGGACTGTTACCTCTCTCTTATGTTGGAAGGGAGGTTAGGATAGAGGAAATGGCTTTTAACATACTAAACCCAACAATGGGTCAGAATATGTACCACATTAACAAGTACAGGAAATAAGGAATAGAAAGAGAAATATGTAACAGAGGGAGTAAACATACTATATACAGGGTCAGTTCATTACCATATTAACAATGTACAGGGATACTGGAGTGATGGAGGTAGATATGTAGAGGGGTAAACATACTATATACAGGGTCAGTTCATTACCATATTAACAATGTACAGGGATACTGGAGTGATGGAGGTAGATATGTAGAGGGGTAAACATACTATATACAGGGTCAGTTCATTACCATATTAACAATGTACAGGGATACTGGAGGTAGATATGTAGAGGGGTAAACATACTATATACAGGGTCAGTTCATTACCATATTAACAATGTACAGGGATACTGGAGTGATGGAGGTAGATATGTAGAGGGGTAAACATACTATATACAGGGTCAGTTCAGTACCATATTAACAATGTACAGGGATACTGGAGTGATGGAGGTAGATATGTAGAGGGGTAAACATACTATATACAGGGTCAGTTCATTACCATATTAACAATGTACAGGGATACTGGAGTGATAGAGGTAGATATGTAGAGGGGTAAGGTGACTAGGCATCAGGATATATGATAAACAGAGTAGCAGCAATGTAAATTATGACTGTATCTGAATGTGTGTGTGTAGAGTCAGTATAAATGTGTGTGCATGTTGTGTGTGTGTGTGAGCAGAGACAGAGAGGAGACAGCAGAGATCAAAAATAGATATGGAGAGAGAGTGAAAAGGAAAGAGGAGAAAGAGAGAAGAAAGAGGAGAAAGGGAAAGAGGAGAAAGAAGAGAGAGAGAGAGAGAGAGAAAGGAAAGAAAGAGAGAAAGAGAGAAAGAGAGAGAAAGAGAGAAAAGAGAGAGAGAGAGAGAGAGAGTTCTGAAAGAAAGAGAGAGAGAGAGAAAGAGAGAGAGAGAGAGAGAGAGAGAAAGAGAGAGAGAGAAAGGGAAAGAGGAGAAAGAGAGAGAGAGAGAGAGAAAGGAAAGAGGAGAAAGAGTCTCTTTGTGTTCTTGAGAAGAGAGAGAGAGAGAGAGAGAAAGAGAGAGAGAGGGAAAGAGAGAGAGAGGAGAGAGAAAGGAGAAAGAGGAAAGAGGAAAAGAGAGAGAGAAAGAGAGAGAGAGAGAGAAAGAAAGGGAAAGAGGAGAAAGAGAGAGAGAAAGAGAGAAAGGGAAAGAGGGAGAAAGAGAGAGGAAAGAGAGAGAGGAGAGAGAGAGAGAGAGAAAGGGAAAGGAGAGAGAAACGAGCCATGAGAGAGAGAGAGAAAGGAAAGAGGAGAAAGAGTCTCTTTGTGTTAGAGAAGAGAGAAAGATTGAGAGTGAGATTGAGAGAGAAAGAAAGAGAGAGAGAGAGAGAGAGAAAGAGCGAGAGAGAGAGAGAGAGTGTTCTGAGAAAGAGAGAGAGACAGAGAGAAAAGAGAGAGTGAGAGAGCAGATGCAACTCACAGTAGGAATCCTTTGTGTCTGGAATTGACCCAAAAGATCACACTGAAATGGAAATGTATTCGTCTCTAGCCAGGCTATACTTTTGGGACATTGACAACTAAGTGACATCCCCATAGAGCAGGTGTTTACAACATACCGGTTCTGGAGCGATGTCATAACCACATAGAAAACTAAGTGACATCACAACAGAGCAGGTGTTTACAACATACCGGTATAGAGCGATGTCATAACCACATAGAAAACTAAGAACATCACAACAGAGCAGGTGTTTACAACATACCGGTATGATGTCATAAATCCACATTTCAAAATTCACTCATCCATCCAACTACCTCATAATTCACTTCACACATCACTGCTGTAGTCATGTTTCTTCTTTCATTCCTCTCGTTCATTCATTCACTCCTTCGCTCATTCATTGAGGTCCAGGCAGGCGTTGTTTCTGGTGCTGCCTGCTGTGGAAGGCCTCATAAATGGGGCGGAGCGTGAGGAAGGGAAGAGATTTAGGATTCAATGTCCCACTGACTCTGTTGGGTAAACTAGACTAAAGCCTGGGGACTTAACCAGGGAGGCTGGGGAAGGGAGGATGGAGGCTGGACTCAGCTCTGTGTGTGTGCCTGCCAGGGAGGTTAGGATAGAGGATGGCTGTAGATTACCACTACACAGAATATGTCCAGTGACACCCAGCAGTCAGGACAATAAGGAATAGAGTGTGTCTAATATCAAAGAGACTCCTGCTACTAGATGACATCCACATTCCCACGGTGTAAACATAGCCTAGGACTTGTCTACTTTCTGCCCAATAACATTGTACGGTTCTGCTTTTCTTTCTTAGTCAACCGTGTGTTCTTTTATTTGTGTTCTGGAACGTAGCCCTGTCTCTCTTGTGTCTCTTTGTGAACGTAGCCCTGTCTCTTTGTGTTCTGGAACGTAGCCCTGTCTGAACTTTGTGTTCTGGAACGTAGCCCTGTCTCTTTGTGTTCTGGAACGTAGCCCTGTCTCTTGTGTTCTGGAACGTAGCCCTGTCTCTTTGTGTTCTGGAACGTAGCCCTGTCTCTTTGTGTTCTGAACGTAGCCCTGTCTCTTTGTGTTCTGGAACGTAGCCCTGTTTCTCTTTGTGTTCTGGAACGTAGCCCTGTCTCTTTTGTGTTCTGGAACGTAGCCCTGTTTCTTTGTGTTCTGGAACGTAGCCCTGTCTCTTTGTGTTCTGGAACGTAGCCCTGTTTCTTTGTGTTCTGGAACGAGCCTGTCTCTTTGTGTTCTGGAACGTAGCCATGTCTCTTTGTGTTCTGGAACGTAGCCCTGTCTTTTGTGTTCTGGAACGTAGCCTGTTTCTGGAACTTTGTGTTCTGGAACGTAGCCCTGTTTCTTTGTGTGTTCTGGAACGTAGCCCTGTCTCTTTGTGTTCTGGAACGAGTCTCTGTCTTCTTTGCCCTGTTCTTTGTGTTCTGGGAACGTAGCCCTGTTTCTTTGTGTTCTGGAACGTAGCCTGTTTCTTGTGTTCTGGAACGTAGCCCTGTTTCTTTGTGTTCTGGAACGTAGCCCTGTTTCTTTGTGTTCTGGAACGTAGCCCTGTTTCTTTGTGTTCTGGAACGTAGCCCTGTCTCTTTGTGTTCTGGAACGTAGCCCTGTCTCTCTTGTGTTCTGGAACGTAGCCCTCTTTCTTTGTGTTCTGGAACGTAAGCCCTGTTTCTTTGTGTTCTGGAACGTAGCCCTGTTTCTTTGTGTTCTGGAACGTAGCCCTGTTTCTTTGTGTTCTGGAACGTAGCCCTGTTTCTTTGTGTTCTGGAACGTAGCCCTGTCTCTTTGTGTTCTGGAACGTAGCCCCTGTCTCTTTGTGTTCTGGAACGTAGCCCTGTTTCTTTGTGTTCTGGAACGTAGCCCTGTTTCTTTGTGTTCTGGAACGTAGCCCTGTTTCTTTGTGTTCTGGAACGTAGCCCTGTTTCTTTGTGTTCTGGAACGTAGCCCTGTTTCTTTGTGTTCTGGAACGTAGCCCTGTTTCTTGTGTTCTGGAACGTAGCCCTGTTTCTTTGTGTTCTGGAACGCAGCCTCTGTGTTCTTTGTGTTCTGGAACGTAGCCCTGTTTCTTTGTGTTCTGGAACGTAGCCCTGTTTCTTTTGTGTTCTGAACGCAGCCCTGTTTCTTTGTGTTCTGGAACGTAGCCATGTTTCTTTGTGTTCTGGAACGTAGCCCTGTTTCTTTGTGTTCTGGAACGCAGCCCTGTTTCTTTGTGTTCTGGAACGTAGCCCTGTTTCTTTGTGTTCTGGAACGAGCCCTGTTTCTTTGTGTTCTGGAACGAGCCTGTTTCTTTGTGTTCAGGAACTTAGCCCTGTCTTTCATTTTATTTTCATTGTTTTCACTCTGTATTCTGTTTCTCACCTGGTCTCATCAGCTTCCTGTTTAGTCCAGTTCTTTCTGTTTGCATGGTTGTGAGGTATTGTTTGTTTTGACTTCCTACCTGTGTTTGACCATTTCCTGCCTGTGACCCCGATTCCTGCCAAGGCTTAATAACATCTGCCGCCTGCTGCGTGTGAATCTACACCTTGTTCTCCCTGAGTATGCACTACAAACATGACAAACACAGGACTTACTGTTCCTCCCTTGGCAGCTGATCTCACAAGATGCTGGTATCTGGGATGAGAGATAACGTCACAGCAAAAACAACTGCTCTTACCAAGGCTTCATGGTGTGAAGAGATTGTTTTCTGTCATCAGACAAACTATTAGACCTACTAGACGGTTACTAATAACACAAGAAGCGCACAGTATGTCTCTCACCCATGACAAACTATTAGACTACTAGAGCAGAGACATGCTCCACTACAGTAATAACATTCCCCTATGGACATGAGTCAGCAGAGACATGCTCCACAGTAACATGTCAGTCTCAGTCCCATGGACAGTCTACCTGGCAGCAGAGACATGCTCCACTACAGTAATAACATTCCCCATGGACAGTCTACCTGGCAGCAGTCCACCTGAGACATGCTCCACTACAGTAATAACATTCCCCATGGACAGTCTACCTGGCAGCAGAGACATGCTCCACTACAGTAATAACATTCCCCATGGACAGTCTACCTGGCAGCAGAGACATGCTCCACTACAGTAATAACATTCCCCATGGACAGTCTACCTGGCAGCAGAGACATGCTCCACTACAGTAATAACATTCCCCAGCTGACAGTCACCTGCTGGCATCGCCCCGACCCCTCAGTGACCCTACAGTTGGCACACACGGGTGGCCAATCAGCATAGCCCTCCAGAAGAGAGAGAAACAGAGAGAGAGAGTGACAGAGATGGAGAGGGGGTGACAAGAGAGAGTGGAGAGAGAGAGAGAAAGAGAGAGGGGGGGGGGGAGAGAGAGGGGGAGAGACGAGAGGGGATAAGATCTGGCAGTGCCACACAGGTGGCATCACCTTCAGTGAGCAACACAGCAGAGCTGGCAGCCACCACGGCTGGAGCGTAGCCAGCCACATGGACTCAACCAGGTAGACTAGTCAGTCAGGTTGGCAGACCATACTGCTCAATGGGTGTGTGGTTTCTACTGAGGGCAGATAGAACGTATGAGTACTGACACTAAAAACAGAGCAACAACAAAAACCAACTGAACTGGGATGGAGCTCAAACAGTCAACATAGTAACATCTGTCTGTCTGGGCTGGAGCTGTCAACATAGTAACATCTGTCTGTCTGGGCTGGAGCTGTCAACATAGTAACATCATCTGTCTGTCTGGGCTGGAGCTGTCAACATAGTAACATCTGTCTGTCTGGGCTGAGCTGTCAACATAGTAACATCTGTCTGTCTGGGCTGGAGCTGTCAACAGTAACATATGTCTGTCTGGGCTGGAGCTGTCAACATAGTACCATCTGTCTGTCTGGGCTGGAGCTGTCAACATAGAACATCTGTCTGTCTGGGATGGAGCTGTCAACATAGTAACATCTGCTGTCGGGATGGAGCTGCCAACATAGTAACATCTGTCTGTCTGGAGAACAGTAACATCTGTCTTGAGCTGTCAACATAGTAACATCTGTCTGTCTGGGCTGGAGCTGTCAACAGTAACATCTGTCTGTCTGGCTGAATAGCATCTGTCTGTCTGGGCTGAACATAGTAACATCTGTCTGTCTGGGCTGGAGCTGTCAACAGTAACATCTGTAACATAGTAACATGTCTGTCTGGGATGGAGCTGTCAACATAGTAAATACTGTCTGTCTGGGCTGGAGCTGCCAACAGTAACATCTGTCTGTCTGGGCTGGAGCTGTCAACATAGTAACATCTGTCTGTCTGGGCTGGAGCTGTCAACAGTAACATCTGTAACATCTCTGTCTGGGCTGGAGCTGTCAACATAGACATCTGCTGTCTGAGCTGTCAACATAGTAACATCTGTCTGTCTGGGCTGGAGCTGTCAACATAGTAAAGTCAACATAGTAACATCTGTCTGTCTGGGCTGGAGCTGTCAACGAAAAATATCTGTCTGTTCGGGCTGGAGCTGTCAACATAGTAACATCTGTCTGTCTGGGATGGAGCTTAATAGTAACATCTGTCTGTTCGGGCTGGAGCTGTCATGTCTGTCTGGGCTGAGCTGTCAACATAGTAACATTCGTCTGTCTGGGATGGAGCTGTCAACATAAGTTTTCAGCCAAGTAACAATCGAGCTGTCGTAATCTGTTTATTAGATCGGAATGGCCGATTTTAGGATGCAGATTTTGCAGATTTTTTTTTACACCTTTATTTAACCTCTATTTAACCTTTATTTAACTAGGCAAGTCAGTTAAGAACACATTCTTATTTTCAATGACGGCCTAGGAACAGTGGGTTAACTGCCTGTTCAGGGGCAGAACGACAGATTTTCACCTTGTCAGCTCAGGATTCAATCTTGCAACCTACGCTTAACTAGTCCAACGCTCCTAACCACCTGCCTCACAAGGAGCCTGCCTGTTACGCAAATGCAGTAAGAAGCCAAGGTAAGTTGCTAGCTAGCATTAAAGTTGATCAATCATAATCATTAGTTATAACTACACATGGTTGATGATATGTCTTTGTTTAGTATGGTCAGGGTGGGAGTTGGGGTGGGTTATCTATGTTCCATTTTCTATGTTGTGTTGATGTGTTTGGCCTGGTATGGTTCTCAATCAGAGGCAGTGTCGTTAGTTGTCTCTGATTTAGAATCATACTTAGGTAGCCTTTTATTTTCTGTTTAGTGTTTTCCATCACCTTACAGGACTGTTTGTTTGTCGTTTTGTTCAGTGTTCAGTGTTCAGTTATTTTATAAAAAATATGAACACTTACCACGCTGTGCTTTGGTCCTCACCTTCTTCCACCACAGACGATCGTTACACACGTTGTGTTAGCTAATCCAAGTTTATCATTTTAAAAGGCTAATTTAGGATTGTGGTAAATCATTTTGCAATTATGTTAGCACAGCTGAAAAACTGTTGCACTGATTAAAGAATCAATAAAACTGTCCTTCTTTAGACTAGTTGAGTGTCTGAGCTTCAGCATTTGTATTCAGAATGATAGTGTTCAAATGGCCAGAAACAAAGAACTAGTAGAGGGAGAGAGAGAGGAGAGAAGGAAGGAGAGGAGAGGAGAGAGAGGAGGAGAGAGAGAAGAGGAGGAGAGGAGAAGAGAGGAGAGGAGAGAGAGAGGAGAGGAGGTCCCTGTGGTTATGTGGTTTGGGATTAAGGCCAGTGTGTTATTATGGCACACAGAGCTCTACTCTGATTTATGCCCCTACAGACAACAGCCCAGATTAAATGATCACTGAGTGGCCCACCTGCCCAAAGAGAGGGAGAGAAAGAGAGACAGAGAAAGAGAGACAGAGAGAGAGACAGAGAGACAGAGAGAGAGAGAAAGGGACATAGAAACACACATTCACATTTCCCAATCTGACAGATTGTCAGCAGATATTATGTCTTTGACCAGCTGCCAGAACCTGACTACAGTCTAAATGGTGACAAAGTTATAACTTCTGTATTTAACCAACTATATGCTCCATTTAAATCAAATGAAATAACACCTGTGGTGTGTCTCCACGTCTCCTTTTCTATCACCTGTTGTAGTGCAGTGTACTACTTTACACCTGGACCAAGAGGGGGATGTAGGGAATAGGGAGCCATTGGGAATGCAGACTTTGTGTCCTGGTTTCAAATTCAGCAGTACCATGTTGCAGAGCTCTGGGAGGCTCAGACTGTCTCTGGTGTTCTACAGCTTTATGACAGACCTCTGGGAGGCTCAGACTGTCTCTGGTGTTCTACAGCTTTATGACAGACCTCTGGGAGGCTCAGACTGTCTCTGGTGTTCTACAGCTTTATGACAGAGCCTCTGGGAGGCTCAGACTGTCTCTGGTGTTCTACAGCTTTATGACAGACCTCTGGGAGGCTCAGACTGTCTCTGGTGTTCTACAGCTTTATGACAGACCTCTGGGAGGCTCAGACTGTCTCTGGTGTTCTACAGCTTTATGACAGACCTCTGGGAGGCTCAGACTGTCTCTGGTGTTCTACAGCTTTATGACAGAGCCTCTGGGAGGCTCAGACTGTCTCTGGTGTTCTACAGCTTTATGACAGACC
>NW_027037895.1:0-23533 GCF_034236695.1 Oncorhynchus nerka | reverse complement strand
TATTTCTTTCCCTATCCACAAAACCTAATGAGACATCCCTCTCTCTCTCTATTCTGTCCCTTCTCTCTATTCTGCCCTCTATTCTGTCCCTCTCTCTCTATTCTGTCTCTATTTCTTTCCCTATCCACAGACTCCAATGAGACATCCCTCTCTCCTATTCTGTCCCTCTCTCTCTATTCTGTACTGCTCCTCTATTCTGTCCCTCCCTCTCTATTCTGTCTCTATTTCTTTCCCTATCCACAAAACCCTAATGAGAGACATCCCTCTCTCTCTATTCTGTCCCTCTCTCTATTCTGTCTCTATTTCTTTCCCTATCCACAAAACCTAATGAGACATCCCTCTCTCTCTCTCTATTCTGTCCCTCTCTCTCTATTCTGTCTCTATTTCTTTCCCTATCCACAAAACCTAATGAGACATCCCTCTCTCTCTATTCTGTCCCTCTCTCTCTATTCTGTCTCTATTTCTTTCCCTATCCACAAAACCTAATGAGACATCCCTCTCTCTCTATTCTGTCTCTATTTCTTTCCCTATCCACAAAACCTAATGAGACATCCCTCTCTCTCTATTCTGTCTCTCTCTCTATTCTGTCCCTCTCTCTCTATTCTGTCTCTATTTCTTTCCCTATCCACAAAACCTAATGAGACATCCCTCTCTCTCTATTCTGTCCCTCTCTCTCTATTCTGTCTCTATTTCTTTCCCTATCCACAAAACCTAATGAGACATCCCTCTCTCTCTATTCTGTCCCTCTCTCTCTATTCTGTCTCTATTTCTTTCCCTATCCACAAAACCTAATGAGACATCCCTCTCTCTCTATTCTGTCCCTCTCTCTCTATTCTGTCTCTATTTCTTTCCCTATCCACAAAACCTAATGAGACATCCCTCTCTCTCTATTCTGTCCCTCTCTCTCTATTCTGTCCCTCTCTCTCTATTCTGTCCCTCTCTCTCTATTCTGTCTCTATTTCTTTCCCTATCCACAAAACCTAATGAGACATCCCTCTCTCTCTCTATTCTGTCCCTCTCTGTTCTGTCTCTATTTCTTTCCTATCCACAAAACCTAATGAGACATCCTCTCTCTATTCTGTCCCTCTCTCTATTCTGTCCTCTCTATTCTGTCCTCTCTCTCTATTCTGTCTTATTTTTCCTTTATCCACAAAATCCCATTGAGACATCCTTTCTCTTCTATTTTGACTTCTATTTTTCCTTATCCACAAACCTAATGAGACATCCTCTCTCTCTATTCTGTTCTATTTCTATTCTGTCTCTCTATTCTGTCCTCTCTCTATTCTGTCTCTATTTCTTTCCCTATCCATACAAAACCTAATGAGACATCCCTCTCTCTCTATTCTGTCTTCTATTCTGTCTCTCTCTATTCTGTCCCTTCTCTCTATTCTGTTCTATTTCTTTCCCCTATCCACAAAATCCTAATGAGACATCCTCTTCTCTCTATTCTGTCCTTTCTATTCTACCTTTCTTTATCTTGTCCTTCTATTCTGTTCTTCGATTTGTCCTTCTCGACTTGTTCTATTTTTCTCTTATCCACAAAACCTAATGAGACATCCTTTCTTCGCCTCTGTCCTTTTTATTCTGTCCTCTCTATTCTGTCCTCTCTATTCTGTCTCTATTTCTTTCCTATCCACAAAACCTAATGAGACATCCTTTCTATTCTTGTCCTTTCGCCTTGTCCTCTCTATTCTGTCTTATTTTTCTTATCCACAAAACCGACGTCTCTATTTCTATTTTCTCTATTTCTTTATCCACAAAACCTAATGAGACATCCCTCTCTATTCTGTCCTCTCTATTCTGTCTTTATTTTTCCCTATCCACAAACCTAATGAGTCTCTATTCTGTCCTCTTTCTATTCCTATCCTATCCACAAACCTA
This sequence comes from Oncorhynchus nerka, assembly GCF_034236695.1. Taxonomy (NCBI): domain Eukaryota; kingdom Metazoa; phylum Chordata; class Actinopteri; order Salmoniformes; family Salmonidae; genus Oncorhynchus; species Oncorhynchus nerka. The sequence goes on along the minus strand of NW_027037895.1, from coordinate 21,652 downwards.
ATGAGACATCCTCTCTTCTATTCTGTCCCTCTATTCTGTCTCTATTTCTTTCTATCCATAAAACCTAATGACATCCTTTCTCTCTATTCTGTCTCTCTATTCTGTCCTCTCTCTATTCTGTCTTTCCCCATTTCTTTCCCCCTATCCACAAAACCTAATGAGATATCCTCTCTCTCTCATTCTGTCTCTATTTTTCCCATCCATTAAACCTAATGCATCCCTCTCTCTCTATTATGTCTCTATTTCTATTCTGTCTCTCTCATTCTGTCCTCTCTCTCTATTCTGTCTCTATTTTTTCCTTTATCCACAAAATCCCAATGAGACATCCTCTTCTATTCTGTCTCTTCTCTCTATTCTGTCTTCTATTCTATCCTCTCTTCTATTCTGTCTCTATTTCTTTCCTATCCACAAAACTCAATGAGACATCCCTCTCTATTCTGTCCTCTCTCTATTCTGTCTCTATTTCTTTCCCTATCCACAAACCTAATGAGACATCCCTCTCTCTATTCTGTCCCTCTCTATTCTGTCTATTTCTTTCCTATCCACAAAACCTAATGAGACATCCCTTCTCTATTCTGTCCTCTCTATTCTGTCTCTATTTCTTTTCCCGATCCACAAACCAATGATATCCCTTTCTATTCTTGTCTCTATTTTTCCTTTATCCACAACCTAATGAGACATCTCTTCTATTCTGTCTTCTATTCTGTCCCTTCTCTCTATTCTGTTCTATTTTTCCAAAGAAACCTAATGAGACATCCTCTCTATTCTGTCCTCTCTATCTGTCTCTATTTCTTTCCTATCCACAAAACCTAATGAGACATCCTCTCTCTATTCTGTCCTCTCTCTATTCTGTCTCTATTTCTTCCCTATCCACAAAACCTAATGAGACATCCTTTCTCAGTTCTGTCCTCTCACTTGTCCTTTCTCTCTATTCTGTCTTATTTCTTTCCCATCCACAAACCTAATGAGATATTAACTTTCTCTTCTATTCTGTCTCTATTTTTCTATCCATACAAACCTAATGAGACATCCTCTCTCTATTCTGTCTCTATTTCTATTCTGTCTCTCTCTATTCTGTCCTCTCTCTCTATTCTGTCTCTATTTCTCTCTCTCAAACTCTAATGAGCCTCTCTTTCTATTGTCTTCTATTTTGTCCCTTCTCTATTCTGTTCTATTTTTCCCTCTCTCAAACCTAATGACATCCTCTCTCTCTATTCTGTCCTCTCTCTTCTATTCTGTCCCTCCTATTCTCTCTCTATTCTGTCTCTCTCTATTCTGTCCCTCTCTCTCTATTCTGTCTCTATTTCTTTCCCTATCCACAAAACCTAATGAGACATCCCTCTCTCTCTATTCTGTCTCTCTCTCTCTATTCTGTCTCTCTCTATTCTGTCCCTCTCTCTCTATTCTGTCTCTATTTCTTTCCCTATCCACAAAACCTAATGAGACATCCCTCTCTCTCTATTCTGTCCCTCTCTCTCTATTCTGTCTCTATTTCTTTCCCTATCCACAAAACCTAATGAGACATCCCTCTCTCTCTATTCTGTCCCTCTCTCTCTATTCTGTCTCTATTTCTTTCCCTATCCACAAAACCTAATGAGACATCCCTCTCTCTCTATTCTGTCCCTCTCTCTCTATTCTGTCTCTATTTCTTTCCCTATCCACAAAACCTAATGAGACATCCCTCTCTCTCTATTCTGTCTCTATTTCTTTCCCTATCCACAAAACCTAATGAGACATCCCTCTCTCTCTATTCTGTCTCTCTCTCTATTCTGTCCCTCTCTCTCTATTCTGTCTCTATTTCTTTCCCTATCCACAAAACCTAATGAGACATCCCTCTCTCTCTATTCTGTCCTTCTCTCTCTCTATTCTGTCTCTATTTCTTTCCCTATCCACAAAACCTAATGAGACATCCCTCTATTCTCTCTATTCTGTCCCTCTCTCTCTATTCTGTCTCTATTTCTTTCCCTATCCACAAAACCTAATGAGACATCCCTCCTCTCTATTCTGTCCCCTTTCCCTCTCTCTGATATTCTGTCTCTATTTCTTTCCCTATCCACAAAAACAAAATGAGACATCCTCTCTATTCTGTCTCTATTTCTATTCTGTCTCTCTCTATTCTGTCCCTCTCTCTCTCTCTATTCTGTCTCTATTTTCCCTATCCACAAACCTAATGACATCCTCTCTATTTCATTCTCTCTTCTATTCTATTCCTTCTATTCTGTCCTCTCTTCTTATTCTGTCTCTGGCTTTTCCCTATCCACAAACCGAATGATATCCTTTCTATTCTGTCCTTCTCTATTCCCATTTCTTCTCATCCATAAACCCACGAGACATCCCTCTCTCTATTCTGTCCCTCTCTCATTCTGTCTCATTTCTTTCCCTATCCACAAACCTAATGAGACATCCTCTCTCTATTCTGTCCTCTCTCTATTCTGTCTCTATTTCTTTCCCCATCCACAAACCTAATGAGACATCCTCTTGGTCTCTATTCTGTCTGGCTATTTCTTATCCACAAAGGCTGAGGCCTGAGCCTCTATTCTGTCCCCTGGCGCTTTTCCTATCCCAAACCTCATGAGACATGGGCCTGGCTTCTATTCTGTCCCCCGCCTATTCTGGCTCGAGCCTGGCCCCAGTCCACAGCTCCTCAATGAGCATCCCCGCCTAGGCCTGTCCCTGGGTCTGGCCTATTCTTTCAGCTCTTTCTGATCCAGCGTGAAACCTAATGAGACATCCGGCCCAGCAGGAGGCCTTCCCAGTGAGGCCTTCTCTATTCTGTCTCCGGTATCCATAAACCTAATGAGACATCCCCTATCCTCTTCTATTCTATTCTCTTCTCGACTTATTCCTCTTCTATGACCTATTTCCTATCCAGCAAATTGGCAATGAGACATCCCGGTCTTAGAGAAATATTTCGGGCGCTCTTGAGACACGTCTATTTATCTCTTCTATTCTATCCTTCTATTCTATTTTTCGATAAAACCCACGACATCCTTTCTATTCTTGTCCTTCTATTCTTCTTATTTTTCATCCACAAAATCCTAATGAGAGATCCTTTCTATTCTCCTTGTCCTTTCTATTCTGTCTATTTTTCCTTATCTTATAACCTATTGGACTTTCTTTCTATTTTGTCCTTCTATTCTTGTCTTCTTTTATTTTTTTCTTATCCATAAAATCATTGATATCTCTTTTCGCGATCTGATCCTTTCTTTCGATTTTGAGCCCTATTTGTCCTTCTATTCTGTCTATTTCTATCCATAAACTCTATCGAGACATCCTTTCTATTCTGTCTCTATTTCTTTCCCTATCCATTGAAAACTCTAATGAGATATCCTTTCTCTCTATTCTGTCTTCTCTATTCTGTCCCTCCTCTCTCTATTCTGTCCCTCTCTCTATTCTGTCCCTCTCTCTCTATTCTGTCTCTATTTCTTTCCCTATCCACAAAACCTAATGAGACATCCTCTCTCTCTATTCTGTCTCTATTTCTTTCCCTATCCACAAGGCCTAATGAGACATCCCTCTCTCTCTATTCTGTCTCTATTTCTCTATTCTGTCCCTCTCATTCTGTCCTCTCTCTCTATTCTGTCTCTATTTCTTTCCCTATCCAAAACCTAATGAGACATCCCTCTCTCTCTATTCTGTCCTCTCTCTCTCTATTCTGTCTCTCTCTATTCTGTCCATAAACCGAGAGATCCTCTCTATTCTGTCTCTATTCTTTCTTTCCCATAAAACCGCGAGACATCCCTCTCTCGCATTCTGTCCCCTCTCTCTATTCTATCCATTTCTCATATTCCATTCCCAACGCTCTCTCTATTCTGTCTCCCTCTCTCTATTCTGTCCCTCTCTATTCTGGCTCTATTCTGTCTCTATTTCTTTCCTATCCCAACAACCTAATGAGCATCCCTCTCTATTTCTATTTTATTTCATCCTCTCTCTGTTCGTCGAATTTTGTCCTCTTCTATTCTGGTTCTATTTCTTTTCTGTCCGGCTCTCTCTCTTCTATTCTGTCTCTATTTTCTGTTTCTCCTATCCTATTTCTTTCCTATAAACCTAATGAGACATCCTCTCTCTCTGGTCCTTCTATTCTGTCCTCTATTTCTTTCTATCCACTCTCTCTCTCTATTCTGTCTGATTTCATTCGACTATCCACAAAACCTAATGAGACATCCTTCTTCTATTCTCCTCTCTCATTTGTCATCTATTTCTTTCTCCACAAAACTCTAATGAGACATCCTCTCTCTATTTCTTTCCCTATCCACAAAACCTAATGAGACATCCCTCTCTAGCTATTCTGTCCCTCTCTCTCTATTCTGTCTCTCTATTCTGTGTGCTATTTTCCATCCATGAAACCTAATGAGACATCCCTCTCTCTCTATTCTGTCTGTCTCTCTCTCTCTATTCTGTCTCTATTTCTTTCCCTATCCATCCAAAACCTAATGAGACATCCGCTGTGTCTCTCTCTCGTACTCCTCTGTCCCTCTCTCTATTCTATTCTGTCCTTTTCTCTCTCTCTATTCTGTCTCTATCTTCTATTCTGGCTATTTCCCTCCACAAACCTAATGATCCCTTTCTCTCTATTCTGTCATCCACAAAATCTAATGAGACATCCCTCTCTCTATTCTGTCTCTATTTCTTTCCCTATCCACAAAACCTAATGAGACATCCCTCTGGTATTCTGTCCTATGTCTATTCTGTCTCTAAATATCCACAAACCCACGACATCCCTCTCTCTATTCTGTCCTCTCTCATTCTGTCTCTATTTATATCCATAAAATGAAGAGACATCCTTTCTTCTGTCCTGTCTTTCTGTCCCTCTCTATTCTGTGTGTCTTCTATTCTGTCTCTATTTTCCCTATCCACAAAATCATATGTATTTATCCTCTCTCTATTCTGTCTATCTCTCCTCTACTTCTGTCCGCTCTATTCTATCTCCTATTTCTTCATCTACAAACTCTAATCTATTCTGTCCTCTCTCTCTATCTCTGTCCCTCTCTCCTAAACTCTCATCCTCTTCTATTCTCTCCTCTTCTCTCTCTATTTTTCCTCTCCACAAGCTCTGTCTGACATCCCTCTCTCTATTCTGTCCCTCTCTCTATCTCTGTCCTCTCTCTGCCTGTATTCTCCCTTTCCCTATCCACAAACCTAATCATCCTCTCTCTCTATTCTGTCTCTATTTCTTTCCTATCCACAAAACCTAATGAGACATCCTCTCTCTTATTCTGTCTCTATTTATTCTGTCTCTCTCTATTCTGTCCTTCTCTATTCTGTCTCTATTTTCCTATCCACAAATCCTAATGAGATCCTTCTCTATTCTGTCTTCTCTCTATTCTGTCTCTCTATTCTGTCCTTCTCTCTCTATTCTGTCTCTATTTCTTTCCATCCACAAAAACCTAATGAGACATCCTCTCTCTCATTCTGTCCTCTCTATTCTGTCTCTATTTCTTCCTATCCACAAACCCAATGAGACATCCTCTCTCTATTCTGTCCTCTATTCTGTCTCTATTTCTTTCTATCCACAAACCTAATGAGACATCCTCTCTCTATTCTGTCCTCTCTATTCTTGTCTTATTTTTTTCCTTTATCCATAAACCTAATGAGACATCCTTTCTATTCTGTCTCTATTTTTCCCTATCCACAAACCTATAATGAGACATCCTCTCTCTCTATTCTGTCTCTCTCTCTATTCTGTCCTCTCTCTCTATTCTGTCTCTATTTTCCTATCCACAAACCTAATGAGACATCCTCTCTCTATTCTGTCCTCTCTATTCTGTCTCTATTTTTTCCCTTTATCCATAAACCTAATGAGAGACATCCTCTCTCTCTATTCTGTCTCTCTCTCTATTCTGTCTCTCTTTCTATTCTGTCTCTTCTCTATTCTGTCTCTCTCCTTCTATTATGTCTCATTTCTCTCTCCACAAGTCAAAATGTCTCCTCTCTAGTCTGTCTCTCTAGTCTGTCTCTCTCTAGTCTGTCTCTCCTCTTCTGTCTCTCTCCTTCTGTCTCTCTCATTCCTTCTGTCTCTATTCTGTCTCTCCTTCTGTCTCTATTTTCATCCACAAGTCTGTCTCTAGTCTGTCTCTCTACAAGTCTGTCTCCTCTATTCCTTCTGTTTCTGTCTCTATTTTTCTGTCATCCTCGCTCTATTCTGTCCTCTCTCTATTGTCTCTATTTTCCTATCCACAAACCTGAGACATCCCTCTCTCTATTCTGTCTCTCTCTCCTTCTGTCTCTCTCTCTATTATGTCTCTCTCATTCTGTCTCTGTCTCTCTCTCTATTCTGTCTCTCTCTCTATTCTGTCTCTCTCATTCTGTCTCTGTCTCTCTCTCTATTCTGTCTCTCTCTCCTTCTGTCTGTCTCTATTCTGTCTCTCTATTCTGTCTCTCTATTCTGTCCTCTCATTCTGTCTCTATTCTGTCTCTATTTCTATTCTGTCCTATCCACACAAAACAAAATGAGACATCCTCTCTCTATTCTGTCTTCTATTCTCTCTCCTTCTGTCTCTCTCTCTATTCCCTGTCTCTCTCTCTCCTTCTGTCTCTCTCTCCTTCTTCTGTCTCTCTCTCTATTTCTATTCTGTCTCTCTCATTCTGTCTCTGTCTATTCTCTCTCTATTCTGTCTCTCTCTATTCTGTCTTCTGTCTATCTCCTCTATTCTGTCTCTATTCCCTCTTCATTCTGTCTCTATTCTGTCTGTCTTCTCTCTCTATTCTAGTCTGTCTCTCTCATTCTGTCTCTGTCTCTCTCTCTATTCTGTCTCTTCCTTCTCTCTTCCTTCTGTCTGTCTCTATTCTGTCTCTAGTCTATTTCTATTCTGTCCCTCTCTATTCTGTCTCTCTATTCTGTGTCTTCTATTCTGTCTCTCTCTCTATTCTGTCTCTCCTTCTCTGTCTCTCTATTCTATTATGTCTCTCTATTCTGTCTCTCTCTCTATTCTGTCTCTTCTCTCTATTCTGTCTCTCTCTCCCTTCTATTCTGTCTCTCCTCCTGGTCTGTCTCTCTCTGGGGGCTCTATTCTGTCTCTCTCTAGTCTGTCCTCTCTATCTAGTCTGTCTATTTCTCCTTCTGTCTCTCTCTCTATTCTGTCTCCTCGCTCTATTCTGTCTCTCTGTTTCTATTCTGTTCCTCTGGCCCTATTCTGTTTATCTCTCTCCCTTCTGTGTCTCTCTCTTCCCCAGGTCTCTGTTTCTTTATTCTTCCCCAGGTCTCTCTCTCTGTCTCTCTCCCCAGGTCTTGTTTCTCTCTTCCTCAGGTCTCTCTCTGTTTCCCCATTCTGTCTTGCTCTATTCGGTCTCTTCCCTCTATTCTCTTCTATTCTGTCTTCTCTATTCTTCCCTCTATTCTGTCTCTCTCTCTATTCTGTCAGGTCTCTGTCTCTCTTCTCTCTCTTCCCAGGTCTCTCTCTTCTTCCCCAGGTCTCTGCTTTTATCTCTTCTTCCCCAGGTCTCTCTTATCTCTTCCCCAGGTGGCCCTTCCCAGGTTTGTTTCTTCCCAGGTCTCTCTCTCTCTTCCCCAGGTCTCTGTTTTCTCTTCCTTCTCCCAGGTCTCTCTCTTCTTCCCAGGTCTCTCTTCTCTCTCTCTTCCCTAGGTCTCTTTAGGTCTCTTGTCCTTCCCCAGGTCTCTTTCCCCAGGTCCTCTCTCTCCCCACGTCTCTCTCTTCCCAGGTCGTCTCCCCAGGTCTCTCTTCTTCCCCAGGTCTCGTTTCTCTCCCAGGTTTCTTCCCACAGGTCTCTCTTCCCAGGTCTCTGTTTTCTTCCCAGGTTCCTCTCTCTTCCCCAGGTCTCTCTTCTTCCCAGGTCTCTTCCTCAGGTTTCTTCCCAGGTCTTCTCTTTCTCCCAGGTCTCTGTTTCTGGGCCCAGTCAGCTGTAAGAGAAAGCTTGGGTTGTGGAGGGAGCCCTGGAGCTCTAGCAGAGACAGGAGCCAGCTGGCTGCCCAGAGGAAGAGACCCAAAGCTGGCCTCACCGTGTGAGCTCTCCCCTGGCCTCCACTGTTCCCATCTGCCTGAGAGAGTCCACTTCATCACACCATATTACTGGATCACTCACTGATGAGCTAACAGATACACACACAATGTACAGTATACACACACACACACACACACACACACACACACACACACACACACACACACACACACACACACACACACACACACACACACAGGGTTTTTATTTGAGTCTTACTGAGTCTTCTGGAGGTTCAGGTATCTTGGGCCAGTCCAATCGATGGCCCTTCACCTGCAGAAACCTGTGGAACAGCTTCTCTGAATCCATCAAAAGTCCTTCTTGGAGACCTGGAATACACAAGGAGTATATGTTAGAACAACACCATGACTTTATCCCCCAGTAGGCATACAAACAGACAGAGATATGCTTGGTTACTGGTTGTACCAAATACTGTATCGGTGTTTGATTGAGCTGCCTGTTGCAATGGAACCAATAAATAAAAACATCTCAAAAAACAAAGCTTTGTCCCCGTCACTCCAGACAGACTAAAACAAACTGTCCTCCTGTCACTCCAGACAGACTAAAACAAACTGTCTCCTGTCACTCCAGACAGACTAAAAACAAACTGTCCTCCTGTCACTCCAGACAGACTAAAACAAACTGTCCTCCTGTCACTCCAGACAGACTAAAACAAACTGTCCTCCTGTCACTCCAGACAGACTAAAACAAACTGTCCTCCTGTCACTCCAGACAGACTAAAAAAAAAAAAAAAAAAAAACAAACTGTCCTCCTGTCACTCCAGACAGACTAAAACAAACTGTCCTCCTGTCACTCCAGACAGACTAAAACAAACTGTCCTCCTGTCACTCCAGACAGACTAAAACAAACTGTCCTCCTGTCATTCCAGACAGACTAAAACAACCTCTGTCCTCCTGTCACTCCAGACAGACTAAAACAAACTGTCCTCCTGTCACTCCAGACAGACTAAAACAAACTGTCCTCCTGTCACTCCAGATAGACTAAAACAACCTCTGTCACTCCAGACAGACTAAAACAAACTGTCCTCCTGTCACTCCAGACAGACTAAAACAAACTCTGTCCTCCTGTCACTCCAGACAGACTAAAACAACCTCTGTCCTTCTGTCACTCCAGACAGACTAAAACAAACTGTCCTCCTGTCACTCCAGACAGACTAAAACAAACTCTGTCCTCCTGTCACTCCAGACAGACTAAAACAACCTCTGTCACTCCAGACAGACTAAAACAAACTGTCCTCCTGTCACTCCAGACAGACTAAAACAAACTCTGTCCTCCTGTCACTCCAGACAGACTAAAACAACCTCTGTCACTCCAGACAGACTAAAACAAACTGTCCTCCTGTCACTCCAGACAGACTAAAACAAACTCTGTCACTCCAGACAGACTAAAACAAACTCTGTCCTCCTGTCACTCCAGACAGACTAAAACAAACTCTGTCCTCCTGTCACTCCAGACAGACTAAAACAAACTCTGTCCTCCTGTCACTCCAGGCAGACTAAAACAAACTGTCCTCCTGTCACTCCAGACAGACTAAAACAACCTCTGTCACTCCAGACAGACTAAAACAAACTGTCCTCCCGTCACTCCAGACAGACTAAAACAAACTGTCCTCCTGTCACTCCAGACAGACTAAAACAAACTGTCCTCCTGTCACTCCAGACAGACTAAAACAAACTGTCCTCCTGTCACTCCAGACAGACTAAAACAAACTGTCCTCCTGTCACTCCAGACAGACTAAAACAACCTCTGTCCTCCTGTCACTCCAGACAGACTAAAACAAACTCTGTCCTCCTGTCACTCCAAACAGACTAAAACAAACTGTCCTCCTGTCACTCCAGACAGACTAAAACAAACTCTGTCCTCCTGTCACTCCAGACAGACTAAAACAACCTCTGTCCTCCTGTCACTCCAGACAGACTAAAACAAACTCTGTCCTCCTGTCACTCCAGACAGACTAAAACAAACTGTCCTCCTGTCACTCCAGACAGACTAAAACAAACTGTCCTCCTGTCACTCCAGGCAGACTAAAACAACCTCTGTCCTCCTGTCACTCCAGACAGACTAAAACAAACTCTGTCCTCCTGTCACTCCAGACAGACTAAAACAAACTGTCCTCCAGGCAGACTAAAACAAACTGTCCTCCTGTCACTCCAGACAGACTAAAACAAACTGTCCTCCTGTCACTCCAGACAGACTAAAACAAACTGTCCTCCTGTCACTCCAGACAGACTAAAACAAACTCTGTCCTCCTGTCACTCCAGACAGACTAAAACAAACTGTCCTCCCGTCACTCCAGACAGACTAAAACAAACTGTCCTCCTGTCACTCCAGACAGACTAAAACAAACTGTCCTCCTGTCACTCCAGGCAGACTAAAACAACCTCTGTCCTCCTTTCACTCCAGACAGACTAAAACAAACTCTGTCCTCCTGTCACTCCAGACAGACTAAAACAAACTGTCCTCCTGTCACTCCAGACAGACTAAAACAAACTGTCCTCCTGTCACTCCAGACAGACTAAAACAAACTGTCCTCCTGTCACTCCAGACAGACTAAAACAAACTGTCCTCCTGTCACTCCAGACAGACTAAAACAAACTCTGTCCTCCTGTCACTCCAGACAGACTAAAACAAACTGTCCTCCTGTCACTCCAGACAGACTAAAACAAACTCTGTCCTCCTGTCACTCCAGACAGACTAAAACAAACTGTCCTCCTGTCACTCCAGACAGACTAAAACAAACTGTCCTCCTGTCACTCCAGACAGACTAAAACAAACTCTGTCCTCCTGTCACTCCAGACAGACTAAAACAAACTGTCCTCCTCTCCAGACAGACTCCTCCTGTCACCCAGACAGACTAAAACAAACTGTCCTCCTGTCACTCCAGACAGACTAAAAACAAATCCCTGTCCTCCTGTCACTCCAGACAGACTAAAACAAACTGTCCTCCTGTCACTCCAGACAGACTAAAACAAACTCTGTCCTCCTGTCACTCCAGACAGACTAAAACAAACTGTCCTCCTGTCACTCCAGACAGACTAAAACAAACTGTCCTCCTGTCACTCCAGACAGACTAAAACAAACTGTCCTCCTGTCACTCCAGACAGACTAAAACAAACTGTCCTCCTGTCACTCCAGACAGACTAAAACAAACTGGCTCAGACAGACTCAAACTGTCCACTCCAGACAGACTAAAACAAACTGTCCCCCTGTCACTCCAGACAGACTAAAACAAACTCTGCCCTCCAGACAGACGAAAACAAACTCTGTCACTCCAGACAGACTAAAACAAACTGTCCTCCTGTCACCTCCAGACAGACTAAACAAACTCTGTCCTCCTGTCACTCCAGACAGACTAAAACAAACTGTCCTCCTGTCACTCCAGACAGACTAAAACAAACTGTCCTCCTGTCACTCCAGACAGACTAAAACAAACTCTGTCCTCCTGTCACTCCAGACAGACTAAAACAAACTGTCCTCCTGTCACCCAGACAGACTAAACAAACTGTCCTCCTGTCACTCCCAGACAGACTAAAACAAACTCTGTCCTCCTGTCACTCCAGACAGACTAAACAACCTCCTCCTGTCCTCCAGACAGACTAAAACAACTCTGTCCTCCCCTGTCACTCCAGACAGACTAAAACAAACTGTCCTCCTGTCACTCCAGACAGACTAAAACAACTGTCCTCCTGTCACTCCCAGACAGACTAAAACAAACTGTCCTCCCAGGAACCCAGACTCCTGTCACTCCAGACAGACTAAAACAAACTGTCCTCCTGTCACTCCAGACAGACTAAAACAAACTCTGTCCTCCTGTCACTCCAGACAGACTAAAAAAAAAACAAACTGTCCTCCTGTCACTCCAGACAGACTAAAACAAACCTCCTGTCCTCCAGACAGACTAAAACAAACTGTCCTCCTGTCACTCCAGACAGACTAAAACAAACTGTCCTCCTGTCACTCCAGACAGACTAAAACAAACTGTCCTCCTGTCACTCCAGACAGACTAAAACAAACTGTCCTCCTGTCACTCCAGACAGACTAAAACAAACTGTCCTCCTGTCACTCCAGACAGACTAAAACAAACTGTCCTCCTGTCACTCCAGACAGACTAAAACAAACTCTGTCCTCCTGTCACTCCAGACAGACTAAAACAAACTGTCCTCCTGTCACTCCAGACAGACTAAAACAAACTCTGTCCTCCTGTCACTCCAGACAGACTAAAACAAACTCTGTCCTCCTGTCACTCCAGACAGACTAAAACAAACTGTCCTCCTGTCACTCCAGACAGACTAAAACAAACTGTCCTCCTGTCACTCCAGACAGACTAAAACAAACTGTCCTCCTGTCACTCCAGACAGACTAAAACAAACTGTCCTCCTGTCACTCCAGACAGACTAAAACAAACTCTGTCCCTCCTGTCACTCCAGACAGACTAAAACAAACTGTCCTCCTGTCACTCCAGACAGACTAAAACAAACTGTCCTCCTGTCACTCCAGACAGACTAAAACAAACTGTCCTCCTGTCACTCCAGACAGACTAAAACAAACTGTCCTCCTGTCACTCCAGACAGACTAAAACAAACTCTGTCCTCCTGTCACTCCAGACAGACTAAAACAAACTGTCCTCCTGTCACCCAGACAGACTCTCTGTCCTCCTGTCACCCAGACAGACTAAAACAAACTCTGTCCTCCTGTCACTCCAGACAGACTAAACAACCTGTCCTTCTGTCCTCCAGACAGACTAAAACAAACTGTCCTCCTGTCACTCCAGACAGACTAAAACAAACTCTGTCCTCCTGTCACTCCAGACAGACTAAAACAAACTGTCCTCTGTCACTCCCAGACAGACTAAAACAAACTCTGTCCTCCTGTCACTCCAGACAGACTAAAACAAACTGTCCTCCTGTCACTCCAGACAGACTAAAACAAACTGTCCTCCTGTCACTCCAGACAGACTAAAACAAACTGTCCTCCTGTCACTCCAGACAGACTAAAACAAACTCTGTCCTCCAGACAGACGAAAACAAACTCTGTCACTCCAGGTAGACTAAAACAAACTGTCCTCCTGTCACTCCAGACAGACTAAAACAAACTGTCCTCCTGTCACTCCAGACAGACTAAAACAAACTCTGTCCTCCTGTCACTCCAGACAGACTAAAACAAACTGTCCTCCTGTCACTCCAGACAGACTAAAACAAACTCCTGTCCTCCTGTCACTCCCAGACAGACTAAAACAAACTGTCCTCTGTCACCCAGACAGACTAAAACAAACTCTGTCCTCCTGTCACTCCCAGACAGACTAAAACAAACTGTCCTCCTGTCACTCCAGACAGACTCAAACTGTCCTCCTGTCACTCCAGACAGACTAAAACAAACTGTCCTCCTGTCACTCCAGACAGACTAAAACAAACTGTCCTCCTGTCACTCCAGACAGACTAAAACAAACTCTGTCCTCCTGTCACTCCAGACAGACTAAAACAAACTGTCCTCCTGTCACTCCAGACAGACTAAAACAAACTCTGTCCTCCTGTCACTCCAGACAGACTAAAACAACCTCTGTCCTCCTGTCACTCCAGACAGACTAAAACAAACTCTGTCCTCCTGTCACTCCAGACAGACTAAAACAAACTCTGTCCTCCTGTCACTCCAGACAGACTAAAACAAACTGTCCTCCCGTCACTCCAGACAGACTAAAACAAACTCTGTCCTCCTGTCACTCCAGACAGACTAAAACAAACTCTGTCCTCCTGTCACTCCAGACAGACTAAAACAACCTCTGTCACTCCAGACAGACTAAAACAAACTCTGTCCTCCTGTCACTCCAGACAGACTAAAACAAACTGTCCTCCTGTCACTCCAGACAGACTAAAACAAACTGTCCTCCTGTCACTCCAGACAGACTAAAACAAACTCTGTCCTCCTGTCACTCCAGACAGACTAAAACAAACTCTGTCCTCCTGTCACTCCAGACAGACTAAAACAAACTGTCCTCCTGTCACTCCAGACAGACTAAAACAAACTGTCCTCCTGTCACTCCCAGACAGACTAAAACAAACGCTCAAGATGTTGAAAGATTTAAACCCAGTTCTACATAGTGTAGATGAAAAGCAGATCTCATCTCGGAGGCTGAATGTTTTCATCGTTCATGTAATATGGTTGATTTATTGATGAGTACATGTATAAACACATCATCAAACAGCATTTCTGTTCAAAGCCAACCGATATCATCATGGCTTTCATGTGTATAAACACTCATTAATGTGAAATGCTTATAGGTGTGTGTGTGTGTGTGTGTGTGTGTGTGTGTGTGTGTGTGTGTGTGTGTGTGTGTGTGTGTGTGTGTGTGTGTGTGTGTGACTCTCTTTGACACTCTGCTACAGTATGTGTCACTCGCCTGATTTCCTCCTCATCTTGGGAACACAATCACTACCAGACGGACTCCAGGGAGAGGAGAAGTGTGTGTGTGTGTGTGTGTGTACCTCCTTGTCGACCCCCGTGGCAGTGTCCAGTAGTTTGTCCAGCTCTGCGTGCATGGAGGTCTCCCCAGCTGCTGCCTCATCTCCTCCTGAAACTGGGCCATCCTCCGTTAGGCACACCCTTACTGAGACCTGAAACACAACGTCAACTCTGTTAGATACACCCTTACTGAAACCTGAAACACCATGTCAACTCTGTTAGACAAGCCCTTACTGAGACCTGAAACACCATGTCAACTCTGTTAGACAAGCCCTTGCTCAAACCTATAAAACCTGCATTTCCTGGACCTGACTTAGTCACTCAGACCTGGACCAGGAAATACAGGGGAGACACCTTAGTCACTCAGACCTGGACCAGGAAATACAGGGGAGACACCTTAGTCACTCAGACCTGGACCAGGAAATACAGGAGAGACACCTTAGTCACTCAGACCTGGACCAGGAAATACAGGAGAGACACCTTAGTCACTTAGACCAGGAAATACAGGGGAGACACCTTAGTCACTCAGACCTGGACCAGGAAATACAGGGGAGACACCTTAGTCACCAGACCACCAGGAAATACAGGAGACACCCTAGTCACTCAGACCTGACCAGGAAATACAGGAGAGACACCTTAGTCACTCAGACCTGGACCAGGAAATACAGGAGAGACACCTTAGTCACTCAGACCTGGACCAGGAAATACAGGAGAGACACCTTAGTCACTCAGACCTGGACCAGGAAATACAGGAGAGACACCTTAGTCACTCAGACCTGGACCAGGAAATACAGGGAGACACCTTAGTCACTCAGACCTGGACCAGGAAATACAGGGGAGACACCTTAGTCAGACCTGGACCAGGAAATACAGGGGAGACACCTAGTCACTAGACCTGGACCAGGAAATACAGGGAGACACCTTAGTCACTCAGACCTGGACAGGAAATACAGGAGAGACACCGTAGTCACTTAGACCTGACCAGGAAATACAGGAGAGACACCTTAGTCACTCAGACCACCAGGGAAATACAGGGAGAGACATTCACTCAGACCTGGACCAGGAAATACAGGAGAGACACCGTAGTCACTTAGACCTGGACAGGAAATACAGAGAGACACCTTGGTCTCAGACCTGGACCAGGAAATATAGGAGAGACACCTTAATCCTCAGACTTGACCAGGGTAAATGTGAGATACTTTACTCTTTAAAATCACATGCCATATTTTAAATAAAGTGTTATCAACAGCACTATTAAGCAGATTTGCTGATTTTGTGGTCTCAAACCAGTGAGCTTAAGCACCATTCGCCATATGAGCTATATGGAGTTATATACAATGGAAGAGGTGGTCATTTTGATCCCTTGTCATATAATTGTAACAACAAAAAAATAGATGTAAAACATCATTACAATGTGGTTAAATGTGGGTTCCGAGGCAAAGGGGCGGATCCTGCAGGCATCACGGTTTAGAACCTGCTCTACTGAGATACTCTACAACGTTAATCTAGCCTGGTACTAGAATGTGGTTTGACTTGACTCCTGTCAGGTTATGGAATGTCGTGCTTTCCAATAAGTTACCATATGTTTGATTTGCATGTTGTCATCCACTTTAATTCCCAACAATGTAGGCTATAAATGTCACTGAACAGCTGGCATGGACTAGTACCTGTTGTGAGTTCTGGGTCATGTTCATTTGGCAACAAACTGAGAAAAATAGCTGTGAAACAGGGAGGGACTACCTGGACTTGTCCAATGAGAAAATGAGTGCACAGATAAATCTGGCGCATGAAACCCTCTCATTTTCCAGGGTGGGAAGCCTTCCTTAGAGAGAAGTAATCATAGAAGGTGTGCCACTGCCGCAGCACAGTAGTGTGTGTGTGTGTGTGTGTGTGTGTGTGTGTTTGTGAGAAATCTAACTTAACCACAAGCCATGGACAAACAGAACACTGTGCCTCGGCCAACAGTGAGATGGATGAAAGAGAAACTAAATCCCATTGCTACCAAACTCAACCCCATTGACCCTTGTGTTTACGTTTATTCACTTAAAGAGTGTTTCCCAAAGGCTGGGTCAGGAGGTGTGGAGAGACTAGGGACACAATCCTGGGTCAGGAGGTGTAGAGAGACTAGGGACACAATCCTGGGTCAGGAGGTGTAGAGAGACTAGGGACACAATCCTGGGACAGGAGGTGTAGAGAGACTAGGGACACAATCCTGGGTCAGGAGGTGTAGAGAGACTAGGGACACAATCCTGGGTCAGGAGGTGTGGAGAGACTAGGGACACAATCCTGGGTCAGGAGGTGTAGAGAGACTAGGGACACAATCCTGGGTCAGGAGGTGTGGAGAGACTAAGGGACACAATCCTGGGTCAGGAGGTGTAGAGAGACTAAGGGACACAATCCTGGGTTGCTTTTGTCCAGTTCTTGAGCCTTGTAGGTGATATCCTAGCTCTTGTAAACACCTTGGACCAGAGCAAGTGATATCCTTCTGTAGGCTATTGTAAAACGCCTTGGACCAGAGCTAGTGATATCCTTCTGTAGGCTATTGTAAAACGCCTTGGACCAGAGCTAGTGATATCCTTCTGTAGGCTATTGTAAAACGCCTTGGACCAGAGCTAGTGATATCCTTCTGTAGGCTATTGTAAAACGCCTTGGACCAGAGCTAGTGATATCCTTCTGTAGGCTATTGTAAAACGCCTTGGACCAGAGCTAGTGATATCCTTCTGTAGGCTATTGTAGCTGTGCCTCTAGCCCTAGAGTGGAATTTGGAATAAATAGATTACCCCACCAATTTCTATTCACTCTGATGGGTTGTGGCTAAAGCTTGAGGTTGTAGATGATGTTGTGATGATGGGTCTCCTTATAACATGGGGTTGTAGATGATGGGTCTCCCTATAACATGGGGTTGTAGATGATGTTGTGATGATGGGTCTCCTTATAACATGGGGTTGTAGATGATGTTGTAGATGATGGGTCTCCCTATAACATGGGGTTGTAGATGATGGGTCTCCCTATAACATGGGGTTGTAGATGATGGGTCTCCTTATAACATGGGGTTGTAGATGATGGGTCTCCTTATAACATGGGGTTGTAGATGATGTTGTAGATGATGGGTCTCCCTATAACATGAGGTTGTAGATGATGGGTCTCCTTATAACATGGGGTTGTAGATGATGGGTCTCCTTATAACATGAGGTTGTAGATGATGGGTCTCCCTATAACATGGGGTTGTAGATGATGGGTCTCCCTATAACATGAGGTTGTAGATGATGGGTCTCCCTATAACATGGGGTTGTAGATGATGGGTCTCCTTATAACATGGGGTTGTAGATGATGTTGTAGATGATGGGTCTCCTTATAACATGGGGTTGTAGATGATGGGTCTCCCTATAACATGGGGTTGTAGATGATGGGTCTCCTTATAACATGGGGTTGTAGATGATGTTGTAGATGATGGGTCTCCTTATAACATGGGGTTGTAGATGATGGGTCTCCTTATAACATGGGGTTGTAGATGATGGGTCTCCCTATAACATGAGGTTGTAGATGATGTTGTAGATGATGGGTCTCCTTATAACATGAGGTTGTAGATGATGGGTCTCCTTATAACATGATGTTGTAGATGATGGGTCTCCTTATAACATGAGGTTGTAGATGATGGGTCTCCCTATAACATGGGGTTGTAGATGATGGGTCTCCCTATAACATGAGGTTGTAGATGATGTTGTAGATGATGGGTCTCCTTATAACATGAGGTTGTAGATGATGGGTCTCCTTATAACATGAGGTTGTAGATGATGGGTCTCCTTATAACATGGGGTTGTAGATGATGGGTCTCCCTATAACATGAGGTCAGAGATGATGTTGTAGATGATGGGTCTCTCTATAACATGGGGTTGTAGATGATGGGTCCTTATAACATGAGGCTGTAGATGATGGGTCTCCCTTATAACATGGGGTTGTAGATGATGGGTCTCCATAAATATGTGGGTTGTAGATGATGTTGTAGATGATGGGTCTCCTATAAACAGGGGTTGTAGATGATGGGTCTCCTATAACATGGGGTTGGGATGATGGGTCTCCTTAAACATGGGGTTGTAGATGATGGGTCTCCTATAACATGGGTTGTAGATGATGGGTCTCTCTATAACATGGGGGGGAGATGTTGTAGATGATGGTCTCCTTATAACATGGGGCTAGATGATGGGTCTCCCTAAACATGGGGTTGTAGATGATGGGTCTCCTTATAACATGGGGTTGTAGATGATGTTGTAGATGATGGCTGCAACATGGGGTTGTGATGATGGCCCTTATAAACATGGGGTTGTAGATGATGGGTCTCCTATAACATGGGGTTGTAGATGATGGGTCTCCTTTATAACATGAGGTTGTAGATGATGCTGTGATGATGGGCCCTTATAACATGGGGTTGTAGATGATGTTGTAGATGATGGGTCTCCTATAACATGGGGTTGTGATGATGGGTCTCCTATAACATGGGGTTGTAGATGAGATGCTGTAGATGATGGGTCTCCCCATAACATGGGTTGTAGATGATGGGTCTCCCTATAACATGGGGTTGTAGATGATGGGTCTCCTATAACATGGGGTTGTAGATGATGGTCCCATAGTTGTGGGGTTGTAGATGATGGGTCTCCTATACATGGGGTTGTAGATGATGCTAACATGGGGTTGAGATGATGGGTCCCCTTATAACATGGGGTTGTAGATGAAGTGCTGGATGATGGGTCTCCTTATAACATGGGGTTGTAGATGATGGGTCTCCTTATAACATGGGGTTGTAGATGATGGGTTCCTATAACATGGGGTTGTAGATGTTGTGATGATGGGTCTCCCTATAACATGGGGTTGTAGATGATGGGTCTCCCTATAACATGGGGTTGTAGATGATGGGTCTCCATAACATGGGGTTGTAGATGATGGGTCTCCCTATAACATGAGGTTGTAGATGATGTTGTGATGATGGGTCTCCCTATAACATGGGGCTGTAGATGATGGGTCTCCTATAACATGGGGTTGTAGATGATGGGTCTCTATAACATGGGGTTGTAGATGATGGGTCTCCCTATAACATGGGGTTGTAGATGATGGGTCTCCCTATAACATGGGGTTGTAGATGATGGGTCTCCCTATAACATGGGGTTGTAGATGATGGGTCTCCCTATAACATGGGGTTGTAGATGATGGGTCTCCCATATAACACAGGGGTTGTAGATGATGTTGTAGATGATGGGTCTCCTTATAACATGGGGTTGTAGATGATGGGTCTCCTTATAACATGGGGTTGTGGATGTTGTATGATGTCTCCTAACATGGGGTTGTAGATGATGGGTCTCCCTATAACATGAGGTTGTAGATGATGTTGTAGATGATGGGTCTCCTTAACATGGGGTTGTAGATGATGGGGTTGTAGATGATGGGTCTCCCTATAACATGAGGTTGTAGATGATGTTGTAGATGATGGGTCTCAACATGGGGTTGTAGATGATGGGTCTCCTTATAACATGGGGTTGTAGATGATGGGTCTCCTTAACATGAGGTTGTAGATGATGGTCTCCTTATAACATAGGGTTGTAGATGATGGGTCTCCTATAACATGAGGTTGTAGATGATGGGTCTCCTTATAACATGGGGTTGTAGATGATGGGTCTCCTTATAACATGGGGTTGTAGATGATGGGATGTTGTAGATGATGGGTCTCCTATAACATGGGGTTGTAGATGATGTTGTAGATGATATCTCCTTATAACATGGGGTTGTAGATGAGGGTCTCCTTATAACATGGGGTTGTAGATGATGGGTCTCCTTATAACATGGGGTTGTAGATGATGGGTCTCCTTATAACATGAGGTTGTAGATGATGGGTCTCCCTATAACATGGGGCTGTAGATGATGTTGTAGATGATGGGTCTCATAATAACATGATGTTGTAGATGATGGGTTGTAGACATGATGGGTGATCCCCTTATAACATGGGGTTGTAGATGATGTTGTAGATGATGGGTCTCCTATAACATGGGTTGTAGATGATGGGTCTCCCTATAACATGGGGTTGTAGATGATGGGTCTCCCTTATAACATGGTTGTAGATGATGGGTCTCCTATAACATGGGGTTGTAGATGATGAGTCTCCTTAACATGGGGTTGTAGATGATGGGTCTCCTTATAACATGAGGGGTTGTAGATGATGGGTCTCCTATAACATGAGGTTGTAGATGATGGGTCTCCTTATAACATGGGGATTGTTGTAGATGATGGGTCTCCTATAACATATAGGTTGTAGATGATGGGTCTCCTTATAACATGGGGTTGTAGATGATGGGTCTCCTATAACATGGGGTTGTAGATGATGGATGATCTCCCCTTATAACATGGGGTTACAGATGATGGGTCTCCTTATAACATGGGGTTGTAGATGATGTTGCAGATGATGGGTCTCCTATAACATGGGTTGTAGATGATGGGTCTCCAGCACATGTGGGGTCAGAGATGATGGGTCTCCTATAACATAATGTAGATGATGGGTCCTCCTACAACATGGGGTTGTAGATGATGGGTCTCCCTATAACATGGGGTTGTAGATGATGGGTCTCCCTATAACATGGGGTTGTAGATGATGGGTCTCCCTATAACATGGGGTTGTAGATGATGGGTCTCCCTATAACATGGGGTTGTAGATGATGGGTCTCCCTATAACATGAGGTTGTAGATGATGTTGTAGATGATGGGTCTCCCTATAACATGGGGTTGTAGATGATGGGTCTCCCTATAACATGGGGTTGTAGATGATGGGTCTCTCTATAACATGGGGTTGTAGATGATGGGTCTCCCTATAACATGGGGTTGTAGATGATGGGTCTCCCTATAACATGGGGTTGTAGATGATGGGTCTCCCTATAACATGGGGTTGTAGATGATGGGTCTCTCTATAACATGGGGTTGTAGATGATGGGTCTCCCTATAACATGGGGTTGTAGATGATGGGTATCTCCTTAACATGGGGTTGTAGATGATGGGTCTCCTTATAACATGGGGTTGTAGATGATGGGTCTCCTTAACATGGGGTTGTAGATGATGGGTCTCCCTATACAGTCTAGTCTAGTAGCTCCTCATCTCCCTATAACATATCTATGAGATTAGTAACAGTCTAGTAGCTCCTCATCTCCCTATAACATATCTATGAGATTAGTAACAGTCT
>NW_027037894.1:20000-23527 GCF_034236695.1 Oncorhynchus nerka | reverse complement strand
TGTCTCTGACCATACGGGTTCATCCTGTCTACCTGTCTCCTGACCATACGGGTTCATCCTGTCTACCTGTCTCTGACCATACGGGTTCATCCTGTCTACCTGTCTCTGACATATGGTTCATCCTGTCTACCTGTCTCTGACCATACGGGTTCATCCTGTCTACCTGTCTCTGACCATATGGGTTCATCCTGTCTACCTGTCTCTGACCATACGGGTTCATCCTGTCTACCTGTCTCTGAACATACTGGTTCATCCTATCTACCTGTCTCTGACCATACGGGTTCATCCTGTCTACCTGTCTCTGACCATATGGGTTCATCCTGTCTACCTGTCTCTGACCATACGGGTTCATCCTGTCTACCTGTCTCTGACCATACTGGTTCATCCTGTCTACCTGTCTCTGACCATACGGGTTCATCCTGTCTACCTGTCTCTGACCATACGGGTTCATCCTGTCTACCTGTCTCTGACCATACGGGTTCATCCTGTCTACCTGTCTCTGACCATACTGGTTCATCCTGTCTACCTGTCTCTGACCATACTGGTTCATCCTGTCTACCTGTCTCTGACCATACGGGTTCATCCTGTCTACCTGTCTCTGACCATACGGGTTCATCCTGTCTACCTGTCTCTGACCATATGGGTTCATCCTGTCTACCTGTCTCTGACCATACGGGTTCATCCTGTCTACCTGTCTCTGACCATATGGGTTCATCCTATCTACCTGTCTCTGACCCTGTCTACCTGTCTCTGACCATACTGGTTCATCCTATCTACCTGTCTCTGACCATACGGGTTCATCCTGTCTACCTGTCTCTGACCATACGGGTTCATCCTGTCTACCTGTCTCTGACCATATGGGTTCATCCTGTCTACCTGTCTCTGACCATACTGGTTCATCCTGTCTACCTGTCTCTGACCATACGGGTTCATCCTGTCTACCTGTCTCTGACCATACGGGTTCATCCTGTCTACCTGTCTCTGACCATACGGGTTCATCCTGTCTACCTGTCTCTGACCATACGGGTTCATCCTGTCTACCTGTCTCTGACCATATGGGTTCATCCTGTCTACCTGTCTCTGACCATACTGGTTCATCCTGTCTACCTGTCTCTGACCATACTGGTTCATCCTGTCTACCTGTCTCTGACCATACTGGTTCATCCTGTCTACCTGTCTCTGACCATACGGGTTCATCCTGTCTACCTGTCTCTGACCATATGGGTTCATCCTGTCTACCTGTCTCTGACCATACGGGTTCATCCTGTCTACCTGTCTCTGACCATATGGGTTCATCCTGTCTACCTGTCTCTGACCATACGGGTTCATCCTGTCTACCTGTCTCTGAACATACTGGTTCATCCTATCTACCTGTCTCTGACCATACGGGTTCATCCTGTCTACCTGTCTCTGACCATACGGGTTCATCCTGTCTACCTGTCTCTGACCATACTGGTTCATCCTGTCTACCTGTCTCTGACCATACGGGTTCATCCTGTCTACCTGTCTCTGACCATACGGGTTCATCCTGTCTACCTGTCTCTGACCATACGGGTTCATCCTGTCTACCTGTCTCTGACCATACGGGTTCATCCTGTCTACCTGTCTCTGACCATACGGGTTCATCCTGTCTACCTGTCTCTGACCATATGGGTTCATCCTGTCTACCTGTCTCTGACCATACGGGTTCATCCTGTCTACCTGTCTCTGACCATATGGGTTCATCCTGTCTACCTGTCTCTGACCATACGGGTTCATCCTGTCTACCTGTCTCTGACCATATGGGTTCATCCTGTCTACCTGTCTCTGACCATACGGGTTCATCCTGTCTACCTGTCTCTGACCATACTGGTTCATCCTATCTACCTGTCTCTGACCATACGGGTTCATCCTGTCTACCTGTCTCTGACCATACGGGTTCATCCTGTCTACCTGTCTCTGACCATACTGGGTTCATCCTGTCTACCTGTCTCTGACCATACTGGTTCATCCTGTCTACCTGTCTCTGACCATACTGGTTCATCCTGTCTACCTGTCTCTGACCATACGGGTTCATCCTGTCTACCTGTCTCTGACCATACGGGTTCATCCTGTCTACCTGTCTCTGACCATATGGGTTCATCCTGTCTACCTGTCTCTGACCATATGGGTTCATCCTATCTACCTGTCTCTGACCATATGGGTTCATCCTATCTACCTGTCTCTGACCCTGTCTACCTGTCTCTGACCATACTGGTTCATCCTATCTACCTGTCTCTGACCATACGGGTTCATCCTGTCTACCTGTCTCTGACCATACGGGTTCATCCTGTCTACTGTCTCTAATGACCATATGGGCTCATCCTGTCTACCTGTCTCTGACCAAACGGGTTCATCCTGTCTACCTGTCTCTGACCATACTGGTTCATCCTGTCTATCAGTCTCTGACCATACTGGTTCATCCTGTCTACCAGTCTCTGACCATACGGGTTCATCCTGTCTACCTGTCTCTGACCATACGGGTTCATCCTGTCTACCTGTCTCTGACCATACGGGTTCATCCTGTCATAAGTCTCTGACCATATAATTCATCCTGTCTACCAGTCTCTGACCATAC
Organism: Oncorhynchus nerka; assembly: GCF_034236695.1. Lineage (NCBI taxonomy): Eukaryota > Metazoa > Chordata > Actinopteri > Salmoniformes > Salmonidae > Oncorhynchus > Oncorhynchus nerka. Next base: position 20,931 of record NW_027037894.1, on the reverse strand, counting down.
TGGTTCATCCTGTCTACCTGTCTCTGACCATACTGGTTCATCCTGTCTACCTGTCTGGTTCACTCATACTGGTTCATCCTGTCTACCTGTCTCTGAACATACTGGTTCATCCTGTCTACCTGTCTCTGACCATACTGGTTCATCCTGTCTACCTGTCTCTGACCATATGGGTTCATCCTGTCTACCTGTCTCTGACCATACGGGTTCATCCTGTCTACCTGTCTCTGACCATATGGGTTCATCCTGTCTACCTGTCTCTGACCATACCTGTCTCTGTTCATCCTGTCTACCTGTCTCTGACCATACGGGTTCATCCTGTCTACCTGTCTCTGACCATATGGGTTCATCCTGTCTACCTGTCTCTGACCATACGGGTTCATCCTGTCTACCTGTCTCTGACCATACTGGTTCATCCTTCTACCTGTCTCTGACCATACGTTCATCCTGACCTGTCTCTGACCATACGGGTTCATCCTGTCTACCTGTCTCTGACCATACTGGTTCATCCTGTCTACCTGTCTCTGACCATACTGGTTCATCCTATCTACCTGTCTCTGACCATACGGGTTCATCCTGTCTACCTGTCTCTGACCATACGGGTTCATCCTGTCTACCTGTCTCTGACCATATGGGTTCATCCTGTCTACCTGTCTCTGACCATATGGGTTCATCCTATCTACCTGGACCATATGGGTTCATCCTATCTACCTGTCTCTGACCACCTACCATACTGGTTCATCCTATCTACCTGTCTCTGACCATACGGGTTCATCCTGTCTACCTGTCTCACCATACGGGTTCATCCTGTCTACCTGTCTCTGACCATATGGGTTCATCCTGTCTACCTGTCTCTGACCATACGGGTTCATCCTGTCTACCTGTCTCTGACCATACTGGTTCATCCTGTCTACCAGTCTCTGACCATACTGGT
>NW_027037894.1:0-15000 GCF_034236695.1 Oncorhynchus nerka | reverse complement strand
ACAAATATAATTTACTTTTTGGACTTGAATGATTTACTCTGAGACTTAATCTTGGAATTTAAGAATTTACTCTGAGACTTAATCTTGTAATTTAAGAATTTACTCTGAGACTTAGTCTTGTAATTTAAGAATTTACTCCTAGACTTAGTCTTGTCATTTAAGAATTTACTCTGAGTCTTAGTCTTGGAATTTAAGAATTTACTCTGAGACTTAGTCTTGGAATTTAAGAATTTACTCTGAGACTTAGTCTTGTAATTTAAGAATTTACTCTGAGTCTTAGTCTTGGAATTTAAGAATTTACTCTGAGACTTAGTCTTGAATTTAAGAATTTACTCAGACTTTAAGAGTAAAATCCACCAGCATGTGTTAACACTATCAAAGTTTCCTTTCCTCTGGGAATGTTGATCAAATCAACACAATATTTGCCACTTTTCAATGCCACACTTCCCGAAACAAAACAAGCTGTGCAAGACTTTGTAAGCAAAACTAACTATGCAAATTATGTTGTTGTATGCAGAAGTCGGAGTAGGATTCTATTGCATTGGCAGGCACAACTCAGGCCCATTACCCTACACAGAACAGTGCGGCATAACCAATCAGAGGTGTAGGTCTATATGCAAATAGACCACAGCCATATATGGATCTGTGCCATTCACTTTAAACTGGACTGTGTTTACAGCATGAGTGGTCATAAGTGGATGTGCTTGTTTTGAGATCAAAGTGAGAGCTACATGTAGCCACATGTACACATGTGTACATGTTGTTCATATCCTTTGCTAGTTAGTAAGTTATTAGCCCAGTTATAGCACAGCCAGAAGAGGACTGGCCACCCCTCATAGCCTGGTTCCTCTCCACCCGGCACAGCCAGAAGAGGACTGGCCACCCCTCATAGCCTGGTTCCTCTCTAGGTTTCTTCCTAGGTTTTGGCCTTTCTAGGGAGTTTTTCCCTAGCCACTGTGCTTCTACACTTGCATTGCTTGCCGAGGGTAGCATAATTTGTCTGATTCTCCTGTAATAATGGTTTGGGAATAATTATGCATTTTATTGTGTCAGTCACCTCCTTGTCTGAAGGACACGTGGATAAACAGGTTAAAGGTCAAGCCCTGCGTATGTTTTTCTTCAAAAGTCTGATGGAATGTAGGTCTACATTGAACACCACACATTGTCTGCTCCTGTAGTCTGAATGACAGAACAGCTATTTCCATGTTAAAATGTTATGGGGGGATGCATTTTCTCCATAGTTTTTGATGGTAGGATATTATTATGGGATGCATTTACTCCATTGTTTTTGATGATAGGACACTCTGGTAGGCTCTACATTATGATCAAATAGCCACATTAGCTTACATGTCCACAGCTATAACTGTAATTTAAAGCGTCCACAGTCTCAGTGTTCACAGTCTCAGTGTCCACAGTCTCAGTGTCCACAGTCTCAGTGTTCACAGTCTCAGTGTCCACAGTCTCAGTGTCCACAGTCTCAGTGTTCACAGTCTCAGTGTCCACAGTCTCAGTGTCCACAGTCTCAGTGTCCACCTTCTCAGTGTTCACAGTCTCAGTGTCCACAGTCTCAGTGTCCACAGTCTCAGTGTCCACCTTCTCAGTGTTCACAGTCTCAGTGTCCACAGTCTCAGTGTCCACAGTCTCAGTGTTCACAGTCTCAGTGTCCACAGTCTCAGTGTCCACAGTCTCAGTGTCCACAGTCTCAGTGTTCACAGTCTCAGTGTCCACAGTCTCAGTGTTCACAGTCTCAGTGTCCACAGTCTCAGTGTCCACAGTCTCAGTGTTCACAGTCTCAGTGTCCACAGTCTCAGTGTCCACAGTCTCAGTGTTCACAGTCTCAGTGTCCACAGTTTCAGTGTCCACAGTCTCAGTGCCCACAGTCTCAGTGTCCACAGTCTCAGTGTTCACAATAAACGAGGCGCTGGAAGTTCCACAGAATGTTGCGCTCAGCGGACCTGAAATTTGGCTCCGAGAAAAAGAGTCTGATCGAGAAGCTGTTTAATGATTCAACGTCTTTCTGAAGGAGGAGAAGAAGAACTAGGATGAGAAGAACTAGGATGATAAGAACTAAGATGAGAAGAACTAGGATGAGAAGAACAAGGATGAGAAGAACAAGGATGAGAAGAACTAGGATGAGAAGAACTAGGATGAGAAGAACTAGGATGAGAAGAACAAGGATGAGAAGAACTAGGATGAGAAGAACTAGGATGAGAAGAACTAGGATGAGAAGAACTAGGATGAGAAGAACAAGGATGAGAAGAACTAGGATGAGAAGAACTAGGATGAGAAGAACTAGGATGAGAAGAACTAGGATGAGAAGAACTAGGATGAGAAGAACTAGGATGAGGAGAACTAGGGTGAGAAGAACTAGGATGAGAAGAACTAGGATGAGGAGAACTAGGATGAGAAGAACTAGGATGAGAAGAACTAGGATGAGAAGAACTAGGATGAGAAGAACAAGGATGAGAAGAACAAGGATGAGAAGAACTAGGATGAGAAGAACAAGGATGAGACGAACTAGGATGAGAAGAACTAGGATGAGAAGAACAAGGATGAGACGAACTAGGATGAGAAGAACTAGGATGAGAAGAACAAGGATGAGAAGAACAAGGATGAGAAGAACTAGGATGAGAAGAACTAGGATGAGAAGAACAAGGATGAGAATAACTAGGATGAGAAGAACTAGGATGAGGAGAACTAGGATGAGAAGAACTAGGATGAGAAGAACTAGGATGAGGAGAACTAGGATGAGAAGAACTAGGATGAGAAGAACTAGGATGAGAAGAACTAGGATGAGAAGAACAAGGATGAGAAGAACAAGGATGAGAAGAACTAGGATGAGAAGAACTAGGATGAGAAGAACAAGGATGAGAAGAACTAGGATGAGAAGAACTAGGATGAGGCAATAGAAGTCCACAGAACACCTTTCTTTCTATGCCCCCTAGCTACATGGAGCCTAACATATCCCTCATTACAGGGTTACGTCTCAAATGGCACCCTATTCCCTACATAGTGCACTCATTTGGACCAGAGCCCCAGTCTCAAATGGCACCCTATTCCCTACATATGCACTCATTTGGACCAGAGCCCCAGTCTCAAATGGCACCCTATTCCCTACATAGTGCACTCATTTGGACCAGAGCCCCAGTCTCAAATGGCACCCTATTCCCTACATAGTGCACTCATTTGGACCAGAGCCCTGAGGCAATATGTTCCTTATTCAGTACACAACTTATTTTTTACACTACTTTTGACTAGCACCCAATGGGCCCTGGTTTAAAGTAGCGCACTATATAGGGAATAGGGTGCCATAGGGCCCTCAGACCCTGCTGCAGGCAGTCATGCACAGATCCCACAGAGTTGCAACAGCTGCAGGACAAGTCAGAAACACCTCCAGGCCTCATTAAAAAAAAATACAATTATCTGTACATTGAGTTCCGTTTCCATTCCTCTCTCTCCACACTACCACGTTCTCTGTTCAAACACACACTTAGGCGTGTAAGGACACGCACACACACTCACTCACTCACTCACTCACTCACTCACTCACTCACTCACTCACTCACTCACTCACTCACTCACTCACTCACTCACTCACTCACTCACTCACTCACTCACTCACTCACTCACTCACTCACTCACTCACACACACAGACACACACTAAGACAGACACAGACAGACACACAAACTAACAGACACACACTCAAAACGAATATCTCTGTCTATTTCTTCTCTTTGAATACTGATGTGCTTTTAGTTAGAAAAATATCTGCTACTGCTGGGGTCTGTATGTCTTTCTCTCTCTCTGTGTGTGTGTGTGTGTGTGTGTGTGTGTGTGTGTGTGTGTGTGTGTGTGTGTGTGTGTGTGTGTGTGTGTGTGTGTGCGTTCGCGTGCGTGTGTGTGTGTGTGTGTGAGCTTCCACTTGACGTTAGAGAGTGAAGTCACTCACCCGGCCGTATCTGTTAGCGTAAGACCCTGTGAGCAAGGAATGGAAAACGATGATGGTCTCATCCAGGTCCCAGATGAACACTCTCTGGAGAGAGAGAGAGAGACAGAGAGAGAGAGAGAGAGACAGAGAGAGAGAGAGAGAGACAGAGAGAGAGAGAGAGAGAGACAGAGAGAGAGAGAGAGAGAGAGAGAGAGAGAGAGAGAGAGAGAGAGAGCAAGAGAGTGAGAGACAGAGAGACAGGAAAGGGGGGAGGGGCAAAATCAATGGTCGCACTCTGTACCTTGCAATTTGATCTCCCCTGGTCATCCATCCATCCATCCATCCACCCCCTGCCCTTTACATTAGCCCGATCAATAGTGACTAATTAATTAATTAACTAGATATGTTAACATGCTGTAATGTCACCGTCAGAATGGGGTGAGTTGAACTTAATTCATATCGTATTAATAACTCATTATAACTCCTTAATAGTTATAATCACATAATCATTATAATCATTATAACTCATTATGCAAAGCCCCCCCCCCCCATCTAATCCTTAACACGTTATGGGTGGGCTGGTATCTTCATATACACAGTTAATCACCCATATGGGTGGGCTGGTGTCTTCATATACACAGTTAATCACCCATATGGGTGGGCTGGTGTCTTCATATACACAGTGAATCACCCATATGGGTGGGCTGGTGTCTTCATATACACAGTTAATCACCCATATGGGTGGGCTGGTGTCTTCATATACACAGTTAATCACCCATATGGGTGGGCTGGTGTCTTCATATACACAGTGAATCACCCATATGGGTGGGCTGGTATCTTCATATACACAGTTAATCACCCATATGGGTGGGCTGGTATCTTCATATACACAGTTAATCACCCATATGGGTGGGCTGGTGTCTTCATATACACAGTTAATCACCCATATGGGTGGGCTGGTGTCTTCATATACACAGTTAATCACCCATATGGGTGGGCTGGTGTCTTCATATACACAGTTAATCACCCATATGGGTGGGCTGGTATCTTCATATACACAGTTAATCACCCATATGGGTGGGCTGATATCTTCATATACACAGTTAATCACCCATATGGGTGGGCTGGTATCTTCATATACACAGTTAATCACCCATATGGGTGGGCTGGTGTCTTCATATACACAGTTAATCACCCATATGTTATTACATAATTATGGGCAGACTTTCCTGACATATGGCAAACATTTGACATTCATATAGTTACCCATATAGTTACCCATATAGTTACCCATATAGTTACCCATATAGTTACCCACATAGTTACCCATATAGTTACCCATATAGTTACCCATATAGTTACCATCAGAATGGGGTGAGTTGAACTTAACCCATATAGTTACCCACATAGTTACCCATATAGTTACCCATATAGTTACCCATATAGTTACCCACATAGTTACCCATATAGTTACCCATATAGTTACCATCAGAATGGGGTGAGTTGAACTTAACCCATATAGTTACCCATACAGTTACCCATATAGATACCCATATAGTTACCCATATAGTTACCCATATAGTTACCCATATAGTTACCCATATAGTACCCATATAGTTACCCATATAGTTACCATCAGAATGGGGTGAGTTGAACTTAACCCATATAGTTACCCATATAGTTACCCATACAGTTACCCATATAGATACCCATACAGTTACCCATACAGTTACCCATACAGTTACCCATACAGTTACCCATATAGTACCCATATAGTTACCCATATGTTTTATGTGACATTACAGGCAGTTATCTACAGTACCTTGCAAAAGTATTCAGATCCCAATGATATGTGGGTTTAAAATAATTTAAAAAATCAACAATATACACAAAATACTCTATAATGTCAAGGTGAAAGAAAAATTATAACATTTTCAAAGATTAATACAAACTAAATAAGTAAAATATACTCGTTGCATAAGTAGTTAGCACCCACTGAGTCAATAAATGTTAGAATCACCTTTGCCAGTGATTACATCTATGAGTCTTCTTGGGTGAATCTATGCGAGCTTTACACACCTGGCTCATGCAATATTTGGCCATTATTATTTTCTAAATTCTTCAAGCTCTGCCAATATTTTGGGGATCACGGCTAGACAGCAATTTTCAAATTTTGCCATATATTTTCAAGCAGATTTAAGTCAAAACTGTAACTTGGCCACTTCTTGGTAATTAAACTCCAGTGTATACATTTACATTTAAGTCATTTAGCAGACGCTCTTATCCAGAGCGACTTACAAATTGTGATATTGGGAATATACAAATACAGTGTATATTTGGCCTTGTGTTTTAGGTTATTGTCCTGCTGAAAGGTTAATTCCTCTCTCTGTGTCTGGTGTAAAGCAGACTGAACCAGGTTTTCCTCTAGGATTGTGACTGTGCTTAGCTCCACCCCGTTTCTTTTTATCCTGAAAAACTCCTCAGTATTTGCCTATGTCAAGCATACCCATACCATGATGCAGCTACCACTGTGCTTAAAAAATAAGTACGCAGTTACTCACTGATGTGTTCCTCTTAGATTTGCCCCAAACATCAGGCTTTGCATTCTGACCAAAAAGTGTATTAGTTTGCTGTTTTTATTTTTGTTCAGTATTACTTCAGTGCAGCAGGGTAGCCTAGTGGTTAGAGCGTTGGAATAGTAACTGGAAGGTTGCAAGTTCAAACCCCCCGAGCTGACAAGGTACAAATCTGTCGTTCTGCCCCTGAACAGGCAGTTAACCCACTGTTCCCAGGCCGTCATTGAAAATAAGAATTTGTTCTTAACTGACTTTCCTGGTTAAATAAATGTTCAAATAAAAGGGCCTCAATGGATGATTTGTATATTTGTGTCCTTCTTTTACTCTGTCATTTAGGTCGTTATTGTGGATTAACTACAATGTCATTGATCCATCCACCATCTAGTTTTCTCCCATTCAAAGCCATTTGAACTCTGTAGCTGTTATAGAATCACCAATGACATCATTGTAACATCCCTGAGCAGTTTCCTTCCTGTCCTGCACCTCAGTTCAGAAGGACGACCGTATCTTCGACGTGTGTCTGGCCGGTTTAATAAACAATCCCACAGTGTAATTATTAACTTTGACCCGTGATTTAAAGAGATATTCTACGTCTGATTTGTTATGGTGACCCCATCTACCAATCACTGCCCTTCTCTATGAGGCTTTCGGAAAAAAAAAAGCTCCCTGGTCTTTGTAGTTGAATCTGTGCTTGAAAACCCATACTTGACTGAGAGACCTGTAAGTATGGGGAACAGAGGAAGGCTTTAGCCATAAAAAAAAAAATCATGTCAACCCCCCATTTTTTATTATATTGTTACACATAACTTATTATGTGATATGTTAAGTCATATTTGACCTCTGAACTAATTTAGGCTTGCCTAAACAAAGGAGTTGAATACTTATGCAACGACTGTATCTTAAGTTATGCGTGTTTTACTCATTTTATTATTATGTTGTGTCGATTGTTGACAAGAAAAAGAAACGACAATGAAATCCATTTTAATCCCCACTTTGTAACACAATGACATGTCGAACCAGTCCAAAAGGGTCTGAATACTTCCTGAAGGCACCATATCTCTGGTCTAAAGTACTGCACTATATAGGGAATAGGGTGCCATAGGGCTCTGGTCTAAAGTAGTGCACTACTTTACTATAGGGAACAGGGTGCCTCAGAGGAAGAAAATCCAGTCATGTTTTTTTGTTTTGAGTATACCATCATCTCACTATCGAAACAAAATCGATAGTCGATAAGAACAACAATAAAATATGTATAAATGGCAAAAAGAAAATTGTGTAGAAGTGTTTTCCTTTTATTGGCATTCGTAAGTGCACTTAAGGAACCATTGAAAATAAATGTTATAGTCAATAAACATCTCAGTAATCAATAATAAGTTAAGGATACAAAAGAGAGTTGAGTTTTGTTCATGTGTGTGATGTGTTAACCTTGGTGTGGCATTGGGGGTAATTGGATTAGTCTACTGTGCCTCAGACAGGGTGAGGCTGTCTGTCGCCAAGGTAACGCACACACACACACAGACACACACACAGTCACTCACCTCAAGGTCAGAGTCAGGCGGTGGTGAAGGGTTGTTGTTCCGTCTCCCTCGGCCACGTGACTTTCCATCCGAGGCACGCCGCAATCGATCCGATTCTGAATCTTTAATGGGCGTTGATGGACTGTGGATGGTACTGTAATCTCCTGGGTGGGTGGGGGGGGGGAGAACAAGAGATTGTTTTAAATAAAGAGGAGGAAATGATGTCTCTCTTTCACCTTTAGAATTGAGGAGAGTGGAGGGAGCTGTTGTCAGCAACATTTTGGATCGTAAAGTGTGTGTGTGTGTGTGTGTGTGTGTGTATGTGTGCGTGTGTGTGTGTGCATGTGTGTGTATGTGTGCGTACCTGTGTGTGTGTGTGTGTTTGTGTGCGTGCCCGTGTGTGTGTGTGTGTGTATATGGTGGTTAAGAGCGTTGGACTAGTAACCGAAAGGTTTCAAGATCGAATCCCTGAGCTGACAAGGTTAAAATCTATCGTTCTGCTCCTGAACAAGGCAGTTAACACACTGTTCCTAGGCCATCATTGTAAATAAGAATTTGTTCTTAAACTGACTTTCCTACTTAAATAAACGTTAAATAAATAAAATGTGTGTTAAATAATGACAACTAGACGATAACGACATTCAAACTATTTCTGTTGTAAGGTTTCCGGGAGTGTCAGACAGACAGGCCAAAGATAATAACGTCAGTGTTCTAAGTTCTATGTGTTCTATGTGTTCTATGTGTTCTATGTTCAGATAATCTTCAGCTGTAACCCCCCTCCCCCTCCTCTTATCTTGTTTCACTTGATGGGATGATGATGTCATCAGAGTTCTATTGTCAGAAGTTTAATGTGATTCCTATTAAAGGGGAGAGACGTTCATCTAAGAACTACTCTCTGCAGTTAAGTCATATTTTCTACGATAATGCTATTTCCTTAAAGTGCTATGCTAACAAAGGGTGGGTTAAGAATGGAAAGGAGGGGTAACAGCAATTTAAAAACAGTTAATTGTTTTTTTTTTTAAATGTGAATTTATATTTCTTCAATAATACCAGTTTCTAGATTTTCGTTTTGGGTGGCAATTGAGAGGTGGAGGGGAAACAATTATCACAATACTGTAGTTTATTTTATTTACAAAAACAACTGTAATGGTTACCATAATGAGTGGCCCTGGCAAACATAGCCACCCCCTCCAGAGCCTTGATCCTGGATGGAGGGTGGGTGGCCTGGGGGCCTGGGGCCTACCTGCTGGGGGTTCCGTGAGGGGCCTGGCTGGTCAGGGCGCTGGGGGGCTCCTGAGGGTGTAGGTGGCTGTGGTGGAGGGGTGGTGGGACTGGTGTTGTTGCTGGTCATATAGGGGAGGTGTAGGGAGAACTGCTGTAATACTGGGAGTACTGGCCCTGGCCGAATGCTGGGTAGCTCCGGTAGTCCTGGGAGGGGGACAGGAGGATAGATGGATGGAGAGAGACAGGAATTGATGGATGGAGGAGAAGAAGGAGAGAGAGAGAACGAGAGAGAAGAGAGAGAACGAAGAGAAGAGAAGAACGAGAGAACGAGAGAGAGAGAGCGAGAGAACGAGAGAGAGAGAGAGAACGAGAGAGAGAGAACGAGAGAGAGCGAGAGAGAATGAGAGAACGAGAAAGAGAGAGAGAGAGAGAGAAACGAGAGAGAGAGACAGGAGAACAAGAGAGAGCGAGCGAATGAGAGAGAGAGAGAGAGAGAGGGAGAGAGAGAGAGAGAGAGAGAGAGAGAGAGAGAGAGAGAGAGAAAGAGAGAGAGAGCATAATGAGAGAGAGAGAGGGGAGAGAGAGAGAGAGAGAGGGGGTGGCAATGCACTAGCGGTGCTACTTTACAGTCCAGATTCCAAAACATAGATACAAACATATGTCTGTTGTAACCTACATCTGACAGCGATCTGTCTTGGTCTTTTTGGCTCGCATCTTTTAAAAATGATTTCTATTCCCTACGTAGTACATTACTTCGGCCAAGGCTCCGGTCAAAAGGAGTGTACTTTATAGGAACATAGAGTGCCATTTGGGACCTGACCCATTTCGTCCGTGCCAGGAGTAAGGGATTTTCCCTGTCCACAACACTACAGGCGTGCAATGAGGATTACTGCATGATCTATGTGACGTGGATCAATTGGAACTCAACTGTATCCTACATGTCAAAGATGTCAAGTGTGTCAAATGGCACTCTATTTCTCTGTAAAATAGTGCACTTCTACCCTGTGGGCTCTGGTCACGATTAGTGCACTGTAGGGAACATGCGTGTTATTTGGGATACACTCCAAGGTTCCCAGGATCTTATATATATATATATATATATATATATATATATATATATATAACAAAAAAAGAGTACAGTACCTCATCTTAATATAAACCCAACGATGATAAACATCTTCTATCAGAATGAAGAGACGCTACCGTAGAAGACATTGGTACCTGCTGTGTACTGTTGAAGCCGCTGAGTTCGTGAGGGCGTTGCTTCCTGCGTACAATCCTGACGTGGTTGTGAACGTGCCACCTGGAGAGGACAGGGGAAACACACGGTTATCACTAAGGAGTTGTACATATCACCTATAAACTCAATGACAGCGTATGCTATATGATAATGTACGCTATAAGATAATGTACACTATATGATAATGTCTGATATATGATATCTGCCTTGTTCAGGGGCAGAACCACATATTGTTGACCTAGTCAGCTCGGGGATTCGATCTAGCAACCTTTCGGTGACTGGCCCAATGCTCTAACCACTAAGCTACCTGTCGCCCCGATATGTATATGATAGTGTATGGTATATGATAGTGTATGGTATATGATAGTGTATGGTATAGGATAGTGTATGGTATATGATAGTGTATGGTATATGATAGTGTATGGTATATGATAGTGTATGGTATATGTCATGTTGGTTATGGCACATTATAACACTGAAATAGAAACATTTCCACAGAGAAAATAAACGGATTACCACATTTTCAACAAAAAAAGGACAAACCGAGAGAGAAATACGCTTGTGAACCAATGATTTCAGGTAGCCAACAGTGAGGTGTAGAGAGAGAAACGAGAGAGAGAGAAAGAGAGAGAGAGAGAGAGAGAGAGAGAGAGAGAGACAGCGAGAAAGAGAGAGAGAGAGAGAGAGAGAGAGACAGCGAGAGAGCGAGAAAGAGAGAGAGAGAGAGAGAGAGATAGAGAGAGACAGCGGGAGAGAGAGAGACTCTCAGGGTGTCTCAGAGCCTCCTCCCTGCTAAACACTCAGCCTGTTGTGTTGGGACTACTGAAGGGTGGAGGAGTGGGGAGGAAGGAGAGAGAAGGGAGGGGGGGAAGAAGGGGAGAGAGGGGGAGTTAGGCTACAGGAGTACTTCATGAATATGTAGAATCTGTCTTCTTCACTGCTTTAAAAATAACTAACCTCGAGGGCCAATTCATTCAAAGAGGAAGAGCTGATTGGATCTAATGGCTTAATAAGACAGGCTGGGGCTGATGCCTGCCCTGAGAGAGAAAAATGGATGAAAAGAGGAGAGGACAGGAGGCGAGGCCCTTGGGCATGACTCTTCTCCCTCCCTCCCTCCCTCCCTCCCTCCTCCCTCCCTCTAGAGAACAGGGAGAAGCCTCAGCAAAATAGTTATTTGGTTTTCATCAGAACGTGTAGATAAAATGTTCATTGACAAATTCTCTGGACCAGTGTCTGGTCAGCGATAGAGGCCAAGACTTTTCCAGCTTTTCCATCTCCCCCTCAAAAAAAAAGAGGTTTCTGACCTCAAGTGTTTTTTTCCTAGTTAAATAAAGGTTAAATAACATCTAACGTTGTAGCACAAAATAACTTCTCTCTCCAAAATACTGTACCTTCCATTGTCTTCATCCGATCAACGAGAACCAAACACGGGCTTCCCCACGACTTCTCAAAACTAAAACAGTGAAACACTGGAACAGACGTCACAGGGTGACATGAGCTATAGCTACCAACTACCTAGCTATCATCCATTCATGAGAGCTATAGCTACCAACTACCTAGCTATCATCCATTCATGGAGCTATAGCTACCAACTACCTAGCTATCATCCATTCATGACCAACTACCAAGCAATCATCCATTCATGAGAGCTATAGCTACCAACTATCTAGCTATCATCCATTCATGAGAGCTATAGCTACCAACTACCTAGCTATCATCCATTCATGACCAACTACCAAGCAATCATCCATTCTTGAGAGCTATAGCTACCAACTACCTAGCTATCATCCATTCATGAGAGCTATAGCTACCAACTACCTAGCTATCATCCATTCATGGAGCTATAGCTACCAACTACCTAGCTATCATCCATTCATGAGAGCTATAGCTACCAACTACCTAGCTATCATCCATTCATGAGAGCTATAGCTACCAACTACCTAGCTATCATCCATTCATGAGAGCTATAGCTACCAACTACCTAGCTATCATCCATTCATGAGAGCTATAGCTACCAACTACCTAGCTATCATCCATTCATGAGAGCTATAGCTACCAACTACCAAGCAATCATCCATTCATGAGAGCTATAGCTACCAACTACCTAGCTATCATCCATTCATGGAGCTATAGCTACCAACTACCTAGCTATCATCCATTCATGAGAGCTATAGCTACCAACTACCAAGCTATCATCCATTCATGAGAGCTATAGCTACCAACTACCAAGCTATCATCCATTCATGACCAACTACCTAGCTATCATCCATTCATGAGAGCTATAGCTACCAACTACCTAGCTATCATCCATTCATGACCAACTACCAAGCAATCATCCATTCTTGAGAGCTATAGCGACCAACTACTAACCTATCATTCAACCAAACCCTTCCCTCCCTCTTCATCTTCCTCCTCATCCTCCTCTTCCTTAGTGAAAATGAAGGAGGGGTATATTCATTTACTGTTCCAAATGAACAGCTTTCGTACCAGGAGACAATCAGAGGTGGGTAGATTAATTTACTGTTGCTAATGAAGCAGGGGTGGTGGGCAGGGGGGTCTGAGTAGCCCCACTGCTGCTAAACACTGATCGTAAATAAAATGCTCTTAGACAATAAAGACACATACTGTATCCTCCCCCTCCAGCTATCAGATCTAGACACATACTGTATCCTCCCCCTCCAGCTATCAGATCTAGACACATACTGTATCCTCCCCCTCCAGCTATCATATCTAGACACATACTGTATCCTCCCCCTCCAGCTATCAGATCTAGACACATACTGTATCCTCCCCCTCCAGCTATCAGATCTAGACACATACTGTATCCTCCCCCCAGCTATCAGATCTAGACACATGCTGTATCCTCCCCCCTCCAGCTATCAGATCTAGACACATACTGTATCCTCCCCCTCCAGCTATCAGATCTAGACACATACTGTATCCTCCCCCTCCAGCTATCAGATCTAGACACATACTGTATCCTCCCCCTCCAGCTATCAGATCTAGACACATACTGTATCCTCCCCCCCTCCAGCTATCAGATCTAGACACATCAGATGTATACATTCTGTTCTCCCTCTCTCTCTCAAAGGGCTTCATCGGCATGGGAAAACGTGTGTTTACATCGCCAAAGCAAGTGGAATGGATAAACTAAGGTGAAATAAACTATTAAAAGTGAACAGTAAACACCACATTCACACAAGTTCCAAAATAATAAAGACATTTAAAATGTCATATTATGTATATATACAGCGTTGTAACGATGTGCAAATAGTCAAAATAAAAAAAGGGAAATTAGATTAACATAAATATGGTTTGTATTTGGTGTTCGTTCTTCACTGGTTGCCCTTTTCTTGTGTCAACAGGTCACAAATCTAAAATGTAAATGGGAGTTTATCAACATTGGATTTGTTTGGGGTAATGGGGGCTGTGTGGGTCGGGTATAGTGTGGGAGGTAGTAGGATTTTTTTATTTATTTTACCTTTATTTAACTAGGCAAGTCAGTTAAGAACAAATTCTTATTTTCAATGACGGCCTAGGAACAGTGGGTTAACTGCCTGTTCAGGGGCAGAACGACAGATTTGTACCTTGTCAGCTCTGGGATTTGAACTTGCAACCTTCCGGTTACTAGTCCAACACTCTAACCACTAGGCTACCCTGCCGCCCCATCATGTGGATGATTAGGTGATAGTATGAGGGCCAAGATTGGGAATTTAGCCAGGGCACCAGGGTTAACACCCCTACTCTTATGATAAGTACGAAGGGATCTTTAGTGACCACATAGAGTCAGGACACCCGTTTAACATCCAATCCGAAAGATGACACCCTACACAGGGCAGTGGAGGGGTTGATGGGATGGGTAGTGGGGGAGGGGGTTGACTGCTGTTCCCCGGGTGTTTGATCCCTCTCTCCTTCTACCTCCCCCTGTCCTGCTCCAGTTATCTCACTCAAGACCAGACACTATCCCTGCCGCCACACCTCCCTCCCATCCGTCCTTACCACCCCTCCTGCCTTCTGGCCCCACCAATTGGAATCCATTAGTTCTGGTTGATCAGTCCCCTAGCCAAGGGCCATGTCTATCATCACAATATTTGCAGCAGAAGTTTGTATGCCCCAATTGGGACCAGACTATCATGTCCAGATGGGTTTTCCATTAAAAGGCAGAGTAGAGTAACTGCAGGCAGGAGCACACTGGACAACAGCTAACAAACACGCACGCACACACACACGCACGCACGCACGCACGCACGCACGCACGCACGCACGCACGCACGCACACACACACACACATGTAGGGAAAACAACATATGGTCTATGTACGGGTGGCATAAATTGGCAAATGAGGGAAAGGAACGGACTGGGTATATGCAAATAAAAAAAATACACGTTTTTTTGGTCGACTGTAGTGTTTTTTGGGGGGACTGTAGTGTTTTTACTGTACTAGAGACCCTAGTAGAGACACTATTAGAGACCCTAGTAGAGACACTATTAGAGACCTAGTAGAGACACTATT
>NW_027037893.1:0-23506 GCF_034236695.1 Oncorhynchus nerka | reverse complement strand
GGGATGTAAAGTAGCCTGGTGTGGGGATGTAAGGTAGCCTGGTATGGGGATGTAAAGTAGCCTGGTATGGGGATGTAAGGTAGCCTGGTGTGGGGATGTATCGTAGCCTGGCATGGGGATGTAAGGTAGCCTGGTGTAGGGATGTAAGGTAGCCTCGTGTGGGGATGTAAAGTAGCCTGGTGTGGGGATGTAAGGTAGCCTGGTGTAGGGATTTAAAGTAGCCTGGTGTGGGGATGTAAAGTAGCCTGGTGTAGGGATGTAAAGTAGCCTGGTGTGGGGATGTAAGGTAGCCTGGTGTGGGGATGTAAGGTAGCCTGGTATGAGGATGTAAGGTAGCCTGGTGTAGGGATGTAAGGTAGCCTGGTGTAGGGATGTAAGGTAGCCTGGTGTAGGGATGTAAAGTAGCCTGGTGTGGGGATGTAAAGTAGCCTGGTATGAGGATGTAAAGTAGCCTGGTGTGGGGATGTAAAGTAGCCTGGTGTGGGGATGTAAAGTAGCCTGGTGTAGGGATGTAAAGTAGCCTGGTGTAGGGATGTAAGGTAGCCTGGTGTAGGGATGTAAGGTAGCCTGGTGTGGGGATGTAAAATAGCCTGGTGTAGGGATGTAAGGTAGCCTGGTGTAGGGATGTAAGGTAGCCTGGTGTAGGGATGTAAAGTAGCCTGGTGTAGGGATGTAAGGTAGCCTGGTGTAGGGATGTAAAGTAGCCTGGTGTGGGGATGTAAAGTAGCCTGGTATGCGGATGTAAAGTAGCCTGGTGTGGGGATGTAAAGTAGCCTGGTGTGGGGATGTAAAGTAGCCTGGTGTAGGGATGTAAAGTAGCCTGGTGTAGGGATGTAAGGTAGCCTGGTGTAGGGATGTAAGGTAGCCTGGTGTGGGGATGTAAAGTAGCCTGGTGTAGGGATGTAAGGTAGCCTGGTGTAGGGATGTAAGGTAGCCTGGTGTAGGGATGTAAAGTAGCCTGGTGTAGGGATGTAAGGTAGCCTGGTGTGGGGATGTAAAGTAGCCTGGTGTAGGGATGTAAGGTAGCCTGGTGTGGGGATGTAAAGTAGCCTGGTGTGGGGATGTAAGGTAGCCTGGTGTAGGGATGTAAGGTAGCCTGGTGTAGGGATGTAAGGTAGCCTGGTGTGGGGATGTAAAGTAGCCTGGTGTAGGGATGTAAGGTAGCCTGGTGTAGGGATGTAAAGTAGCCTGGTGTAGGGATGTAAGGTAGCCTGGTGTGGGGATGTAAAGTAGCCTGGTGTGGGGATGTAAGGTAGCCTGGTGTAGGGATTTAAAGTAGCCTGGTGTGGGGATGTAAAGTAGCCTGGTGTAGGGATGTAAAGTAGCCTGGTGTGGGGATGTAAGGTAGCCTGGTGTGGGGATGTAAGGTAGCCTGGTATGAGGATGTAAGGTAGCCTGGTGTGGGGATGTAAAGTAGCCTGGTGTGGGGATGTAAAGTAGCCTGGTGTGGGGATGTAAAGTAGCCTGGTGTGGGGATGTAAGGTAGCCTGGTGTGGGGATGTAAGGTAGCCTGGTGTGGGGATGTAAAGTAGCCTGGTGTGGGGATGTAAAGTAGCCTGGTATGGGGGTGTAAGGTAGCCTGGTGTAGGGATGTAAGGTAGCCTGGTGTAGGGATGTAAAGTAGCCTGGTGTGGGGATGTAAGGTAGCCTGGTGTAGGGATTTAAAGTAGCCTGGTGTGGGGATGTAAAGTAGCCTGGTGTAGGGATGTAAAGTAGCCTGGTGTGGGGATGTAAGGTAGCCTGGTGTGGGGATGTAAGGTAGCCTGGTATGAGGATGTAAGGTAGCCTGGTGTAGGGATGTAAAGTAGCCTGGTGTGGGGATGTAAGGTAGCCTGGTGTGGGGATGTAAAGTAGCCTGGTGTAGGGATGTAAAGTAGCCTGGTATGGGGATGTAAGGTAGCCTGGTATGGGGATGTAAAGTAGCCTGGTGTGGGGATGTAAGGTAGCCTGGTATGGGGATGTAAAGTAGCCTGGTGTGGGGATGTAAAGTAGCCTGGTGTGGGGATGTAAAGTAGCCTGGTGTGGGGATGTAAAGTAGCCTGGTGTGGGGATGTAAGGTAGCCTGGTGTGGGGATGTAAGGTAGCCTGGTGTGGGGATGTAAAGTAGCCTGGTGTGGGGATGTAAAGTAGCCTGGTATGGGGGTGTAAGGTAGCCTGGTGTAGGGATGTAAGGTAGCCTGGTGTAGGGATGTAAGGTAGCCTGGTGTAGGGATGTAAAGTAGCCTGGTATGAGGATGTAAGGTAGCCTGGTATGGGGGTGTAAAGTAGCCTGGTGTAGGGATGTAAAGTAGCCTGGTGTGAGGATGTAAAGTAGCCTGGTGTGAGGATGTAAAGTAGCCTGGTGTGGGGATGTAAAGTAGCCTGGTGTGGGGATGTAAAGTAGCCTGGTGTAGGGATGTAAAGTAGCCTGGTGTAGGGATGTAAGGTAGCCTGGTGTAGGGATGTAAGGTAGCCTGGTGTGGGGATGTAAAGTAGCCTGGTGTAGGGATGTAAGGTAGCCTGGTGTAGGGATGTAAGGTAGCCTGGTGTAGGGATGTAAAGTAGCCTGGTGTAGGGATGTAAGGTAGCCTGGTGTGGGGATGTAAAGTAGCCTGGTGTGGGGATGTAAGGTAGCCTGGTGTAGGGATTTAAAGTATTCTGGTGTAGGGATGTAAAGTAGCCTGGTGTAGGGATGTAAGGTAGCCTGGTGTGGGGATGTAAGGTAGCCTGGTGTAGGGATGTAAGGTAGCCTGGTGTGGGGATGTAAGGTAGCCTGGTGTAGGGATGTAAGGTAGCCTGGTGTGGGGATGTAAGGTAGCCTGGTGTGGGGATGTAAAGTAGCCTGGTGTAGGGATGGAAAGTAGCCTGGTGTGGGGATGTAAGGTAGCCTGCGGGATGTAAGGTAGCCTGGTGTGGGATGTAAGGTAGCCTGGTGTAGGGATGTAAGGTAGCCCGGTGAGGGGATGTAAGGTAGCCTGGTGTGGATGTAAGGTAGCCTGGTGGGGATGTAAAGTAGCCTGCGGGGGATGCAAGGTAGCCTGGTGGGATGTAAGGTAGCCTGGTATGGGGGTAAAGTAGCCTGGTGTAGGGATGTAAAGTAGCCTGGGTGGGGATGTAAGGTAGCCTGGTGTGGGATGTAAGGTAGCCTGGAGTGGAGGATGTCAAGCAGCCAGGGTGAGGGGATGTAAAATAGCCTTGAGTGGAGGGTCACTAGCCAGGGTCCCAGGAGTGTGTAAAATAGCCTTGAGTGGAGGGTCACTAGAAGCTGGTCCCAGGCTGTGTAAAATAGCCTTGAGAGGGGGGTCAAGCCCAGGTCCCAGGCTGTGTAAAATAGCCTTGAGTGGAGGGTCACTAGACCAGGGTCCCAGGCTGAGTAAAATAGCCTTGAGTGGAGGGTCACTAGACCAGGGTCCCAGGCTGTGTAAAATAGCCTTGAGTGGAGGGTCACTAGACCAGGGTCCCAGGCTGAGTAAAATAGCCTTGAGTGGGGGTCACTAGACCAGGTCCCAGGCTGTGTAAAATAGCCTTGAGTGGGGGTCACTAGACCAGGGTCCCAGAATGAGTAAAATAGCCTTGGTGGGGGTCACTAGACCAGGGTCCCAGGCTGAGTAAAATAGCCTTGAGTGGAGGGTCACTAGACCAGGGTCCCAGAATGAGTAAAACAGCTCTTGGTGGGGGTCACTAGACCAGGGTCCCAGAATGAGTAAAATAGCCTTGAGTGAAGGGTCACTAGACCAGGGTCCCAGAATGTGTAAAATAGCCTTGAGGGAGGGTCACTAGACTAGGTCCCAGGCTGTGTAAATAGCCTTGAGTGGAGGGTCACTAGACCAGGGTCCCAGGCTGTGTAAAATAGCCTTGAGTGGGGGTCACTAGACCAGGTCCCAGGCTGTGTAAAAATAGCCTTGAGTGGAGGGTCACTAGACTAGGGTCCCAGGCTGTGTAAAATAGCCTGAGTGGAGGGTCACTAGACCAGGGTCCCAGGCAGTAAAATAGCCTTGAGTGGAGGGTCACTAGACCAGGGTCCCAGAATGAGTAAAATAGCCTTGAGTGGAGGGTGGAGGGAGTAAAATAGCCTTGAGTGGAGGGTCACTAGACCAGGGTCCCAGAATGAGTAAAATGATCTGCCTCCTCTGCTGTACGATCCAGATTAGCAGGTTACTAAAGGTCCTGGGATTAGCAATATGATGTTATCTAAAGGTCCTGGGATTAGCACTATGATGTTATCTAAAGGTCCTGGGATTAGCACTATGATGTTATCTAAAGGTCCTGGGATTAGCACTATGATGTTATCTAAAGGTCCTGGGATTAGCACTATGATGTTATCTAAAGGTCCTGGGATTAGCACTATGATGTTATCTAAAGGTCCTGGGATTAATTATGATGTTATCTAAAGGTCCTGGGATTAGCACTATGATGTTATCTAAAGGTCCTGGGATTAGCACTATGATGTTATCTAAAGGTCCTGGGATTAGCACTATGATGTTATCTAAAGGTCCTGGGATTAGCACTATGATGTTATCTAAAGGTCCTGGGATTAGCACTTAAGATGTTATCTAAAGGTCCTGGGATTAGCACTATGATCTAAAGTTATTAGCTAAAGGTCCTGGGATTAGCACTATGATGTTATCTAAAGGTCCTGGGATTAGCACTATGATGTTATCTAAAGGTCCTGGGATTAGCACTATGATGTTATCTAAAGGTCCTGGGATTAGCACTTAAGATGTTATCTAAAGGTCCTGGGATTAGCACTATGATGTTATCTAAAGGTCCTGGGATTAGCACTATGATGTTATCTAAAGGTCCTGGGGATTAGCACTGTGATGTTATCTAAAGGTCCTGGATTAGCACTGTGATGTTATCTAAAGGTCCTGGGCATTAGCTAAAGGTCCTGGAGCACTAAGTTATCTAAAGGTCCTGGGATTAGCACTATGATGTTATCTAAAGGTCCTGGATTAGCACTATGATGTTATCTAAAGGTCCTGGGGATTAGCACTATGATGTTATCTAAAGGTCCTGGGATTAGCACTATGATGTTATCTAAAGGTCCTGGGATTAGCACTATGATGTTATCTAAAGGTCCTGGATTAGCACTATGATGTTATCTAAAGGTCCTGGGATTACACTAAGTGATGTTATCTAAAGGTCCTGGGATTAGCACTATGATGTTATCTAAAGGTCCTGGGATTAGCACTATGATGTTATCTAAAGGTCCTGGGATTAGCACTATGATGTTATCTAAAGGTCCTGGGGATTACACTCAAGGATGTTATCTAAAGGTCCTGGGATTAGCACTATGATGTTATCTAAAGGTCCTGGGATTAGCACTATGATGTTATCTAAAGGTCCTGGGATTAGCACTATGATGTTATCTAAAGGTCCTGGGATTAGCACTATGATGTTATCTAAAGGTCCTGGATTAGCACTTAGTTATCTACTCCTGGATTAGCACTGTGTTATCTAAAGGTCCTGGGATTAGCACTGATGATGTTATCTAAAGGTCCTGGGATTAGCACTATGATGTTATCTAAAGGTCCTGGGATTAGCACTATGATGTTATCTAAAGGTCCTGGGATTAGCACTATGATGTTATCTAAAGGTCCTGGGATTAGCACTTTATGATGTTATCTAAAGGTCCTGGGATTAGCACTATGATGTTATCTAAAGGTCCTGGGATTAGCACTATGATGTTATCTAAAGGTCCTGGGATTAGCACTAAGGATGTTATCTAAAGGTCCTGGGATTAGCACTATGATGTTATCTAAAGGTCCTGGGATTAGCACTTATGATGTTATCTAAAGGTCCTGGGATTAGCACTATGATGTTATCTAAAGGTCCTGGGATTAGCACTATGATGTTATCTAAAGGTCCTGGGATTAGCACTATGATGTTATCTAAAGGTCCTGGATTAGCACTATGATGTTATCTAAAGGTCCTGGGATTAGCACTGTGATGTTATCTATTGAAGTCCTGGGATTAGCACTATGATGTTATCTAAAGGTCCTGGGGATTAGCACTGTGGATGTTATCTAAAGGTCCTGGGATTAGCACTATGATGTTATCTAAAGGTCCTGGGATTAGCACTTATGGATGTTATCTAAAGGTCCTGGGATTAGCACTATGATGTTATCTAAAGGTCCTGGGATTAGCACTGTGATGTTATCTAAAGGTCCTGGGATTAGCACTATGATGTTATCTAAAGGTCCTGGGATTAGCACTATGATGTTATCTAAAGGTCCTGGGATTAGCACTATGATGTTATCTAAAGGTCCTGGGATTTAGCACTATGATGTTATCTAAAGGTCCTGGGATTAGCACTATGATGTTATCTAAAGGTCCTGGGATTAGCACTATGATGTTATCTAAAGGTCCTGGGGATTAGCACTATGATGTTATCTAAAGGTCCTGGGATTAGCACTATGATGTTATCTAAAGGTCCTGGGATTAGCACTATGATGTTATCTAAAGGTCCTGGGGATTAGCACTATGATGTTATCTAAAGGTCCTGGGATTAGCACGATGTTATCTTCCTGGGATTAGGCACTTCTGTTATCTAAAGGTCCTGAAAGGATTAGAATTAAATGTTAAAAGGTCCTGGATTAGCACTCACATGCACAGACAGGACCTGGGACGCACAGAAATCAAACACACGGGAAGCACTCAGGATGTTATCTAAAGGTCCTGGCATTAGACTATGATGTTATCTAAAGGTCCTAGGGATTACACTGGAGTTATCTAAAGGTCCTGGGATTAGCACTCTACAGCATGTTATCTAAAGGTCCTGGGATTAGCCTGGCTGGTATTACTCCGGGATTAGCAGTCCTGGAGGGATGTTACTAAAGCCTGGGATTACTCTACAGCATCTAGGCAGGGATTAGCAGCCTGGGTGTTATCTAAAGGTCCTGGGATTAGGGCTGTGATGTTATCTGGCCTGGTATTACTTCCAGCACTAGGGAGTTATCTAAAGGTCCTGGGATTAGCACTGTGATGTTATCTAAAGGTCCTGGGATTAGCACTGTGAGCATCTAGGAAGGGGCTGGCAGACTGGCTGTTATCTAAAGGTCCTGGGATTAGCAGTAGGGAGGGCTGGCAGACTGGCCTGGGATTAGCACTCTGATGTTATCTAAAGGTCCTGGCAGCCTGGCTGGTATCTAAAGGTCCTGGATTAGCAGTAGGGAGGGTCTGGGATTAGCACTGGGCTGGTATCTAAAGGTCCTGGATTAGCACTAGGGAGGTTATCTAAAGGTCCTGGGATTACCACTATGATGTTATCTAAAGGTCCTGGCATTAGCACTATGATGTTATTCAAAGGTCCTGGGAGTAGGACTATGATGTTATAGACTGGTCCTGGGATTAGCACTAGAGTTATCTAAAGGTCCTGGGATTAGCAGCCTGATGTTATCTAAAGGTCCTGGGATTAGGCAGGGCTAAAGGTCATCACTGATGTTATCTAAAGGTCCTGGGATTAGCACTATGAGGTTATCTAAAGGGAGGATTAGCACTATGATGTTATCTAAAGGTCCTGGATTAGCACTATGATGTTATCTGGGCTGGCAGCACTATGATGTTATCTAAAGGTCCTGGGATTAGCACTATGCAGTAGGGAGGGCCTGGGATTAGCAGATGTTATCTAAAGGTCCTGGTATTAGCACCATGATGTTATCTAAAGTCCTGGGATTAGGCAGGATGCTATCTAAAGGTCCTGGGATTAGCTGGTTATCTAAAGGTCCTGGATTAGCAGTATGATGTTATCTGGCAGCCTGGCTAAAGGTATTAGCACTATGATGTTATCTAAAGGTCCTGGGATTAGGCTGGCAGCCTGGGATTAGCACTCCTGATGTTATCTAAAGCAGTAGGGAGGTTATCTAGCCTGGGATTAGCACTATGATGTTATCTAAAGGTCCTGGATTAGCAGTAGGGATCTAAAGCTGGGATTTTCAGTAATCTGGCTGTTATCTAAAGGTCCTGGGATTAGCAGTGATGTTATCTAAAGGTCCTGGGATTAGACCATGATGCTGGTCCTGGGATTAGCTTTCACAGCAGTTATCTAAAGGTCCTGGATTAGCTGATGCTAGCCTGGGATTAGCTGGTGTTATCTAAAGCCTAGGGGAGGACTGCCCTTCCTTTCTCTTTCCCTTTCTGCAGCTGTATGAGGAAAGGAGTGTAGAATTAAATATTAAAACTCTCTCACTCACACAGACAGACCGAGCACAGAAACAAACACGAAGAGGAGGCCACAGGCAGACTGGCTGGTATTACTCTACAGCAGTAGGAAGGGCTGGCATCCTGGCTGGTATTACCTACAGCAGTAGGGAGGACTAGCAGCCTGGTATTACCCCTGTTGCAGTAGGCAGGGCTGGCAGCCTGGTATTACTTCCTACAGCAGTAGGCAGGGGCTGGCAGCCTGGCTGGTATTACTCTACAGCAGTAGGCAGGACTGGCAGCCTGGCTGGTATTACTCTACAGCAGTAGGGAGGGCTGGCAGCCTGGCTGGTATTACTCTACAGCAGTAGGGAGGGCTAGCAGCCTGGTAGCAGCAGGGCTGGCAGCCTGGCTGGCATTACTCTACAGCAGTAGGCAGGACTGGCAGCCTGGCTGGGTATTACATTCAGCCTGGCTGGTACAGCAGTAGGCAGGACTGGCAGCCTGGCTGGTAGCCTGGCCTGGCTGGTATTACTTTCACAGCAGTAGGGGAGGACTGGCAGCCTGGCTGGTATTACTCTACAGCAGTAGCAGGGCTGGCAGCCTGGTATTACTTCTACAGTAGGCAGGGACTAGCAGCCTGGCTGGTATTACTTACAGCAGTAGGCAGGGCTGGCAGCCTGGCTGGTATTACTCACAGCAGTAGGGAGGACTAGCAGCCTGGCTGGGTATTACTCTACAGCAGTAGGCAGGGCTGGCAGCCTGGTATTACTCTACAGCAGTAGGCAGGGCTGGCAGCCTGGTATTACTCTACAGCAGTAGAAGGGCTGCAGCCTGGCTGGTATTACTCTACAGCAGTAGGCAGCCTGGCTGGTATTACTCTACAGCAGTAGGCAGGACTAGCAGCCTGGTATTACCCTACAGCAGTAGGCAGGGCTGAAAGCCTGGTATTACTCTACAGCAGTAGGAAGGGCTGCCAGTCTGGTATTACCTACAGCAGCAGGCAGGCTGAGCAGCCTGGCTGGTATTACTCTACAGCAGTAGGGAGGGCTGGCTGGTATTACTTATTGCTAGCAGGCAGGCAGCCTGGTATTACTCTACAGCAGTAGGCAGGGCTGGCAGCCTGGCTGGTATTACTCTACAGCAGTAGGCAGGGCTGGCAGCCTAGTATTACCCTACAGCAGTAGGCAGGGCAGGACTGGCTGGTATTACTCTACAGCAGTAGGCAGGGCTGGCAGCCTGGCTGGTATTACTCTACAGCAGTAGGCAGGGCTGGCAGCCTGGCTGGTATTACTCCACAGCAGTAGGCAGGGCTGGCAGCCTGGTATTTACTCTACAGCAGTAGGCAGGGCTGGTACAAACACTTTCTCAGCAGTCCTCAGCCTTGGTATTAAACATGAATGAGTTGGCTGGCTGGTATTACTACAGTAGGGTAGGTTCTAGCATGGTACAAAACACGTTCACATCCTGACTAAAACATACAGTAGGTTCTAGATGGAAGGGAACACGTTCTGAAAAACATAGGGTAGGTTCTAGATGGCACAGGGAATACGTACTAAACATACAGAAGGTTCTAGATGATACAGGGAACACGTTCTCAATCAAATCACATCCTAGTGCTCTGTGGGTTACAGTAATCAATCAATCAAATCACATCCAGTGCTCTGTGACTAAAACATACAGAAGGTCTCTCTGCTGTTACAGGAACATCAATCAATCAAATCACATCCTAGTGCTCTGTGTCCTCTCTGCTGTTACAGTAATCAATCAATCAAATCACATCCTAGTGCTCTGTGTCTCTCTGCTGTTACAGTAATCAATCAATCAAATCACATCCTAGTGCTCTGTGTCTCTCTGCTGTTACAGTAATCAATCAATCAAATCACAAATAATCAATCAATCAATCTTCCTAGTGCTCTGTCTGTCTGTCTGTTGTTACAGTAATCAATCAATCAATCAAATCACATCTTAGTGCTCTGTGTCTCTTCTGCTGTTACAGTAATCAATCAATCAAATCACATCCTAGTGCTCTGTCTCTCTCTGCTGTTACAGTAATCAATCAATCAAATCACATCCTAGTTCTCTGTCTCTCTCTGCTGTTACAGTAATCAATCAATCAAATCACATCCTAGTTCTCTGTGTTCTCTGCTGTTCCAGTAATCAATCAATCAAAATCACATCCTAGTGCTCTGTGTCTCTCTCTGCTGTTACAGTAATCAATCAATCAAATCACATCCGAAAGTGCTCTGTGTCTCTCTCTGCTGTTAACACAGTAATCAATCAATCAAATCACATCCTAGTGCTCTGTCTCTCTCTGCTGTTACAGTAATCAATCAATCAAACTGCCATCCTAGTGCTCTGTCTGTCTGTCTGTCTGTCTGTCTGTCAATCAAATCAATCAATCAATCAAGATTCGTCTGTCTGTCAGATCAATCAATCATCAAAGATCAATCAATCAATCTGTCTGTCTCAATGTCTGCTGAAAAGTATTCGATCAATCGAAAATCAAATACCAACACTCTCAGCCCGAAATCGATCGATCCCTGCTCGCGCCCCAAATGTGTTCAATCCGTAATCCTATAGTGGGAGAAATCGATCAATCTGGAAATCGATCGACGTCGAAATCGATGTCGATTAACCCGATCAATCGGCAGATCCTATCTATGTATTGATAGGGTTCGATAGACGTCGTATCGATCGATCGGCGAGTAGGGTCCAATCAGACCTATCTATATATTGAGTAGGGTCCATCGTCGAGATCGATCGATCTATGTATTGATCGATAGGTCCATCAGACCGAAAATGTATTGACCGAAATAGTCCAGACCCCGAAAATGTATTGGATCGATCCCATAGACGATCGATCGTCGAAATCGATGTATTGGTACCGATGGGTCCATCGAGACGATCGATATGTATTGATCGTAGGGGTCCATAGAATCAATCCTCAGTGATCAGGGTCCATAGACCTCAATCTATGTATTGACCTGGGTCCATAGACCTCTCTATGTATTAATCGATCCATAGACCTATCTATGTATTGACAATCAATCAATCAGATCAATCAATCAAATGTCAATCAATCAAATCGTTCAGGGCCCATAGACCTATCTATGTATTGATCAAAAATCAATCGTCACCTATCTATGTATTGATAGGGTCCATAGACCTATCTATGTATTGAGTAGGGTCAAATCAGACCTATCTATGTATTGGAGTAGTCTATAGACCTATCTATGTATTGGAGAATCAATCAATCAAATAGACCTATCTATGTATTGAGTTACAGTAATCAATCAATCAAATCACATCCGAGTGCTCTGTGTTGAGTAGGTCCATAATCAATCAATCAAATCACATCCTAGTGCTCTGTCTCTCTCTAGACTGTTACAGTAATCAATCAATCAAATCACATCCTATCTATGCCCGTCTGGGTCCATAGACCTATCTATGTCTGAGGCTGGCCCATAGACCTGTCTATCTATTGACCTGCCCTATCTGTCCTGTCTATGTGTCTGAGTAGGGCCCATAGACCTATCTATGTATTGACTCTAGTCAATAGACCACTCTCATGTATTGAGTAGGGCCCAAAATGACCGCATATCCTATGTATGTGACCTGGGTCCATAGACCTATCTATGTATTAACCTGGGTCCATAGACCTATCTATGTATTGAGTAACCATAGACCTATCTATGGAGTAGGGTCCATAGACCTATCTATGTATTAAGGGGTCCATAGACCTATCTATGTATTGAGTAGGGTCCATAGACCTATCTATGTATTGAGTAGGGTCCATAGACCTATCTATGTATTGAGTAGGGTCCATAGACCTATCTATGTATTGAGTAGGGTCCATAGACCTATCTATGTATTGACCTAGGGTCCATAGACCTATCTATGTATTGAGTAGGGTCCATAGACCTATCTATGTATTGAGTAGGGCCCATAGACCTATCTATGTATTGTCCATAGACCTATCTATGTATTGGACCTGGGTCCATAGACCTATCTATGTATTGACTCTGGGTCCATAGACCTATCTATGTATTGACCTGGGCCCATAGACCTATCTATGTATTGACCTGGGTCCATAGACCTATCTATGGCCCATAGACCATCTTCTTCTCCATGATCTATTGTATTGAGGGGCCCAGACCTATCTATGTATTGACCTAGGGTCCATAGACCTATCTATGTATTGGAGTAGGGTCCAATAGACCTATCTATGTATTGAGTAGGGTTCATAGACCTATCTATGTATTGAGTAGGTCCATAGACCTATCTATGTATTGAGTAGGGTCCATAGACCTATCTATGTATTGACCTGGGTCCATAGACCTATCTATGTATTGAGTAGGGCCCATAGACCTATCTATGTATTGACCTGGGTCCATAGACCTATCTATGTATTGACTTTGGGTCCATAGACCTATCTATGTGATTGAGTAGGGCCCATAGACCTATCTATGTATTGACCTAGGGTCCATAGACCTATCTATGTATTGAGTAGGGCCCATAGACCTATCTATGTATTGAGTAGGGTCCATAGACCTATCTATGTATTGAGTAGGGTCCATAGACCTATCTATGTATTGACCTGGGTTCATAGACCTATCTATGTATTGAGTAGGGTTCATAGACTATCTATGTATTGAGTAGGGTTCATAGACCTATCTATGTATTGACCTGGGTTCATAGACCTATCTATGTATTGACCTGGGTCCATAGACCTATCTATGTATTGACCTGGGTCCATAGACCTATCTATGTATTGACAGGGCCCTATAAACCTATCTATGTATTGACCTGGGTCCATAGACCACATCTATGTATTGACCAGGGCCCATAGACCTATCTATGTATTGACCTGGGTCCATAGACCTATCTATGTATTGACCTGGGTCAATAGACCTATCTATGTATTGAGTAGGGTTCATAGACCTATCTATGTATTGAAGGGCCCATAGACCTATCTATGTATTGAGTGGGCCCATAGACCTATCTATGTAACACCTGGGTTCATAGACCTATCTATGTATTGGTGGGCCCATAGACCTATCTATGTATTGAGTAGGGTCCATAGACCTATCTATGTATTGAGTAGGGCCCATAGACCTATCTATGTATTGACCTGGGTCCATAGACCTATCTATGTATTGAGAGGGTCCATAGACCTATCTATGTAGAGTAGGGTCCATAGACCTATCTATGTATTGAGAGGGTCCATAGACCTATCTATGTAAGAGTAGGGCCCATAGACCTATCTATGTATTGAGTAGGGTCCATAGACCTATCTATGTATTAACCTGGGCCCATAGACCTATATATGTATTGAGTAAGGGTTCATAGACCTATCTATGTATTGAGTAGGGTTCATAGACCTATCTATGTATTGATATCCCATAGACCTATCTATGTATTGAGTAGGGTCCATAGACCTATCTATGTATTAACCTGGGCCCATAGACCTATATATGTATTGAGTAGGGCCCATAGACCTATCTATGTATTGAGTAGGGTTCATAGACCTATCTATGTATTGAGTAGGGCCCATAGACCTATATCTATGTATTGAGTAGGGCCCATAGACCTATCTATGTATTGACATAGACCTATCTATGTATTAATGACCTGGGTCCATAGACCTATCTATGTATTGATAGGGCCCATAGACCTATCTATGTATTGAGTAGGCCCATAGACCTATCTATGTATTGACCTGGGCCCATAGGTATTGACCTGGGCCCATAGACCTATCTATATATTGAGTAGGGTTCATAGACCTATCTATGTATTGACCTGGGTCCATAGACCTATCTATGTATTGACTTGGGCCCATAGACCTATCTATGTTATTGACCTGGGTCCATAGACCTATCTATGTATTGAGTAGGGTCCATAGACCTATCTATGTATTGAGTAGGGTCCATAGACCTATCTATGTATTGAGTAGGGTTCATAGACCTATCTATGTATTGACCTGGGTCCATAGACCTATCTGTTCTCCCAGACAGTTATGTATTGAGTAGGGTTACAGACCTATCTATGTATTGACCTGGGTCAATAGACCTCCAATGTATTGACCTGGGTCAATATACATCTTGTATTGACAGGGCCCATAAACACTATCTATGTATTGACCTGGGTCAATATAGGACAATCTAGACCTGGGCCCATAGTTATCTAGGGCTTGTCCAACTCTAGACCCCAGATGACCCAGGCTGAATGTCCAAATTGCTAAATAAAACTCCTTTCCAATCTAGACCTCTTCATTATCAGTGCCTGATTTAGAAACAGAAAGGCTTGGTAATCTAGACTTGGTAAAGTATCAGGCCTGTCCAAGACCTCTATGGAGGAGGAGGGTGGAAGAGATCTAGAAGGAGGGGGTTGTCCACCCATGGTTATCAGGGCTTAGTCCAGGGAGGGAGGGAGGGGGGAATCTAGAGAGAGTTATCAGGCTGTGGACTGAGAGAGTTTCTTGGACAGAGAGAAAGAACCTGGAAAGAATGTCAGAAAGAAAGAGAGCTGTGAAAACAGAGAGATAAAGAGGATACAGGGAATTACAGAGAAGTTTCGGGGAACAAGATTTCAGAGAAAGAAAGAGACTTTTCGAATGAGACAGAGGAAGTCTGTCCCATAGAATGAAAACAACATTGTATCTTCAATTCCACTTCAGAGATTTGTCAGTCATAAAGCTATGTCATGGAACGCCCCTGAGAGGACATGTACCTTTCACTTCAGAGAATGTGATTTTCTGGATTTTCACACATTTTGTCTGGTCACACATGCCTACTACTGATGTATTAGGTGGCTTCAAATTTACAGGCCTACTACTGATGTATTAATGTGGAACGGTACAATTGGTGGGCCACACTAAATACTTTTTTGCCCCACTGTATATATATATATATATAAGAATCACAGTACTTCAGACCCTATTCAGGGGTCCAATCTAGACCTTATTGTCTACACTTGTAGAATCTAGACCTGAAGACATCAAAACTTGTCCAATCTGGACTCTAGTTATCAGGCTTTCCAATCTAGAATAGTTTAGGCTTGTCCAATCTAGACCTAGTTATCAGCCTTGATTCACAGCTGGCGCACCCACCCTCTCGTTATCACGGCCTGTCAGGCTAAGACCCAGGAGGCGGAGAGTCTAGTCTCAGGAGTGTCCAAAGTCTGAAGGGGCAGTCTAGTTATCAGGCTTGTCCAATCTAGAGTCACAGGTATCAGGTTTATCCAGGATCTAGACCTCAGGATCAGGCTTGTCCAGATCTAGACAGGTACAGGATCAGGCTTGTCCAATCTAGGACAGGTATCAGGCTTGGAGGGCTAGACCTATAGATTCAGGCTTGAGGGAAGACCTCTAGTTATCAGGACGGAGTCCAGGATTCCAGACCTATAGGACAGGCTTGGGGAGATCTAGACACCTGCAGGCCTGTCCAACAAGACCAAAGACAGGCTTGTCCAGATCTAGACACCTAGTTATCAGGCCTGTCCAGACAGGCACAAAGACAGGCCTGGGGAATCTAGACACCTAGTAATCAGGCTTGTCCAGACTAGACCCTAAGATCAGGCTTGTCCAAGTGGTGATGGGAGTTATCAGGCTTGTCCAATCTAGACACCTAGTTATCAGGGTGAGACACCTGGGTGGGGGTTCTTGTAGACAACAAAGACAGGTGTTTTTCTTTTAAACCTGGTGGGGGTGAGACACCTTTGGTGGGGGTGGAGACACCTGGTGGGGGGGGTGGAGACAGGCACAAAGACAGGTGAAGGGAGATGAGACACCTGGTGGGGGTGTAAGACAGGCACAAAGACAGGTGAAGGGAGATGGGAGACACTGGTGGGGGTGAGACAGGCACAAAGACAGGTGAAGGGAGATGGAGACACCTGGTGGGGGGGGAGACAGGCACAAAGACAGGTGAAGGGAGATGGGAGACACCTGGTGGGGGGTGGAGACAGGCACAAAGACAGGTGAGGGGAGATGGAGACACCTGGTGGGGGTGGAGACACCTGGTGGGGGTGGAGACACCTGGTGGGGGTGGACACCTGGTGGAGATGGAGACACCTGGTGGGGGGTGGAGACAAGCACAAAGACAGGTGAAGGGAGATGGGAGACACCTGTGGGGGACAGGCACAAAGACAGGTGAAGGGAGATGGGAGACACCTGGTGGGGGGGTGGAGACACTGGGTGGGGGTTGAGACAGGCACAAAGACAGGTGAGGGAGATGGGAGACACCTGGTGGGGGGTGGAGAGCAGAAGCACAAAGACAGGTGGAGGGGAGATGGAGACACCTGGTGGGGGGTGGAGACAGGCTCAGGCAAAGACCAGGGATGTCTCAGAGTGTCTATTAAAGTTCAAGAGTCCTAATCCCGAGATCAGAGGCAGTGGAAAGGACGGAGGCAGGATGTTCTCAGGTTTAGGGAGGATCCAGATCAGAGACAGGTAGGGATGACCAGGATCAGATTAGGAGTCCCTAGACGGAGGCAGGATAGGGATGACGGAGGGAAGTCTCTGTTTAGGGAGTCCTCCAGATCAGAGGCACCTGGTGGGGGTGGGAGGGATGACCAGAGGAGTTCCTGGTTAGTGAGTCAAGCACAAAGACAGGTGAAGGAGATAGGGATGTTCTCTTGTTTAGTGAGTCCACAAGATCAGAGGCAGTAGGGACTCACTCAGGATGTTCCTGGTAGAGAGTAGTGAGTCCTCCAGATCAGAGGCAGTAGGGAGATGGGATGACACCTGGTTAGTGAGTCCAGGCACAAAGACAGGTGAAGGGAGATAGGGATGACCAGGGATGTTCAGGCACAAAGGAGCAGAGTGTTTAGTGAGTCCTCCAGATCAGAGGAAGACAGAGATGACCAGGGAGATGTTCACTGTTTAGTGAGTCCTCCAGATCAGAGGCAGGTAGATGACCAGGGATGTTCTCACCTGGTTAGTGAGGGAGATGGGGGCACTGAGGCACAAAGGCAGTAGGGGATGACCACCTGGGATGTTCTGCACCTGGTAGAGGGGTGAGTCCTCACAAAGATCAGAGGCAGTAGATGACCAGGAGACACCTGGTAGAGGGAGTCCTCCAGCACAGAGGCAGTAGGGGAGATGGGATGTTCCTGGTTAGTGAGTCCTCCAGACAGGTACAAAGACCAGGGATGTTCTCTGTTTAGTGAGTCCCAGATCAGAGGCAGTAGGGATACCAGGGATGTTCTCTGTTTAGTGAGTCCTCCAGATCAGAGGAAGTAGAGATGACCAGGGATGTTCTCTGTTTAGTGAGTCCTCTAGATCAGAGGAAGTAGGATGACCAGGGATGTCTGTTTAGTGAGTCCTCCAGATCAGAAGGCAGTATGACCAGGATGTTCTCTGTTTAGTGAGTCCTCCAGATCCAGAAACGGGATGACCAGGATGTTCTCTGTTTAGTGAGTCCTCCAGATCAGAGGCAGTAGGGGCGACCAGGATGTTCTCTGTTTAGTGAGTCCTGTTCCAGATCAGAGGTAGGCATGACCAGGGATGTTCACTGTTTAGTGAGTCCTCCAGATCAGAGACAGTAGGGATGACTCAGGGATGTTCTCTGTTTAGTGAGTCCCCCAGATCAGAGGCAGTAGATGACCAGGGGTGTTCTCTGTTTAGTGAGTCCTCAGATCAGAAGGCAGTAGGGATGACCGGGGATTCTCTGTTTATGAGTCCTCAGATCAGAGGCAGCAGGGGATGACCAGGGATGTTCTTCTGTTTAGTGAGTCCTCCAGATCAGAGGCTGTAGGGATGACCAGGGATGTTCTCTTTGTTTAGTGAGTCCTCCGATCAGGAGGCAATAGAGATGACCAGGGATGTTCTCTGTTTAGTGAGTCCTCCAGATCAGAGGCAGTAGGGATGACGAGATGTTCACTGTTTAGTGAGTCCTCCCAGAATCAGAGGGGAAGAGAGATGACAGGGATACCACTGTTTAGTGAGTCCTCCAGATCAGAGAAGTAGATGACCAGATGTTCTCTGTTTAGTGAGTCCTCCAGATCAGAGGCAGTAGGCTGACTCAGGGATGTTCTCTGTTTAGTGAGTCCTCCAGATCAGAGGCACGTAGATGACCAGGGATGTTCTCTGTTTAGTGAGTCCTCCAGATCAGAGGCAGTAGGCATGACCAGGATGTTCTCTGTTTAGTGAGTCCTCCAGATCAGAGACAGTAGGGATGACCAGGATGTTCTCTGTTTAGTGAGTCCTCTAGATCAGAGGCAGTAGGGGCCGACCAGGGATGTTCTCTGTTTAGTGAGTCCTCCTCCAGATCAGAGGAAGTAGAGATGACCAATCAAAGAAAGATGTTCTCTGTTTAGTGAGTCCTCCAGATCAGAGGAAGTAGAGATGACCAGGGATGTTCTCTGTTTAGTGAGTCCTGATCAGAGGCAGTAGATGACCAGGGATGTTTCTCTGTTTAGTGAGTCCTCCAGATCAGAGGCAGTAGGATGACCAGGGATGTTCTCTGTTTAGTGAGTCCTCCAGATCAGGAGGCAGAGATGACCAGGGGATGTTCTCTGTTTAGTGAGTCCTCCAGATCCAGAGGCAGTAGGCATGACCAGGATGTTCTCTGTTTAGTGAGTCCTCCAGATCAGAGACAGTAGGGATGACCAGGATGTTCTCTGTTTAGTGAGTCCTCTTAGATCAGAGGCAGTAGATGACCAGGGATGTTCTCTGTTTAGTGAGTCCTCCAGATCAGAGGCAGTAGGGATGTTCTCTGTTTAGTGAGTCCTCCAGATCAGAGGCAGTAGGGATGACCAGGGATGTTCTCTGTTTAGTGAGTCCTCTAGATCAGAGGCTGTAGGGATGACCAGGGATGTTCACTGTTTATTGAGTCCTCCAGAATCAGAAGGCAGTAGAGATGACCAGGGATGTTCACTGTTTAGGTGAGTCCTCCAGATCAGAGGCAGTAGGGATGACCAGGATGTTCTCTGTTTAGTGAGTCCTCAGATCAGAGGCAGTAGGGATGACCAGGGATGTTCACCTCTTTAGTGAGTCCTCCAGATCAGATATTCTCTGGCAGTAGGGGATGACCAGGGAATGCTCTCTGTTTAGTGAGTCCTCCAGATCAGAGGTAGGGATGACCAGGGATGTTCTCTGTTTAGTGAGTCCTCCAGATCAGAGGCTGTAGGGAGGACTTTCTCTGTTTGATGTTTTCTTTCGTTTAGTGAGTCCTGAGATCTCTGTTTAGGCCTCCAGATCAGAGATGACCAGGGATGTTCTCTTTTTATTGAGTCCTCCAGACCAGAGGCAGTAGGATGACCAGGATGTTCTCTGTTTAGTGAGTCTCCAGATCAGAGGCTGTAGGGATGACCAGGGATGTTCTCTGTTTAGTGAGTCCTCCAGACCAGAGGCAGTAGGGATGACCAGGAATGTTCTCTGTTTAGTGAGTCCTCCAGATCAGAGACATGCAGGGATGACCAGGATGTTCTCTGTTTAGTGAGTCCTCCAGATCAGAAGGCAATAGGGATGACCAGGGATGTTCTCTGTTTAGTGAGTCCTCCAGATCAGAGGCAGTAGGGGATGTTCTCTTGCTTAGTGAGTCCTCCAGATCAGAGGCAGTAGGGGATGACTCAGGGATGTTCTCTGTTTAGTGAGTCCTCCAGATCAGAGGCTGTAGGGATGACCAGGGATGTTCTCTGTTTAGTGAGTCCTCCAGATCAGAGGCAGTAGAGATGACCAGGGATGTTCTCTGTTTAGTGAGTCCTCCAGATCAGAGGCAGTAGGGATGACTCAGGATGTTCTCTGTTTAGTGAGTCCTCCAGACTGTGAGGCAGTAGGGATGACCCGGGATGTTCTCTGTTTAGTGAGTCCTCCAGATCAGAGGCAGTAGGGATGACCAGGGATGTTCTCTGTTTAGGTAGTCCTCAGATCAGAGGCAGTAGGGATGACCAGGGATGTTCTCTGTTTACTGAGTCCTCTAGATCAGAGGCAGTAGGGATGACAAGGATGTTCTCTGTTAGTGATCCTCCAGATCAGAGGCAGTAGGGATGACTCAGGGATGTTCTCTGTTTAGTGAGTCCTCCAGATCAGAGGCAGTAGGGATGACCAGGGATGTTCTCTGTTTAGTGAGTCCTCCAGATCAGAGACTGTAGGATGACTAGGGATGTTCTCTCTGTTTAGTGAGTCCTCCAGATCCAGAGGCAGTAGAGATGACCAGGATGTTCTCTGTTTAGTGAGTCCCAGATCAGAGGCAGGGGATGACTCATGGATTCTCTCTGTTTAGTGAGTCCTCCAGATCAGAGGCAGTAGGGATGACCAGGGATGTTCTGTTTAGTGAGTCCTCCAGATCAGAGGCAATAGGGATGACCAGGGATGTTCTCTGTTTAGTGAGTCCTCCAGATCAGAGGCAGTAGGGATGACCAGGATGTTCTCTGTTTACTGAGTCCTCTAGATCAGAGGCAGTAGGGATGACAAGGGATGTTCTCTGTTTAGTGAGTCCTCCAGATCAGAGGTAGGGATGACCAGGATGTTCTCTGTTTACTGAGTCCTCTAGGATCAGAGGCAGTAGGGGATGATCAAGGGATGTTCTCTGTTCAGTGAGTCCTCCAGATCAGAGGCAGTAGGGATGACCAGGGATGTTCTCTGTTTAGTGAGTCCTCCAGATCAGAGGCAGTAGGGATGATCAGGGATGTTCTCTGTTTAGTGAGTCCTCCAGATCAGAGACAGTAGGGGCTGACCAGGGGATGTTCTCTGTTTAGTGAGTCCTCCAGATCAGAGGAAGTAGAGATGACCAGGATGTTCTCTTTGTTTAGTGAGTCCTCCAGATCCAGAGGCGTAGGGATGACCAGGGATGTTCTCTGTTTAGTGAGTCCTCCAGATCAGAGGCAGTAGGGGATGCACTAGAGATGTTCTCTGTTTAGTGAGTCCTCCAGATCAGAGGCAGTAGATGACCAGGGATGTTCTCTGTTTAGTGAGTCCTCCAGATCAGAGGCAGTAGGCATGACCAGGATGTTCTCTGTTTAGTGAGTCCTCTAGATCAGAGACAGTAGGGATGACGAGGGATGTTCTGTTTAGGGTGAGTCCTCTAGATCAGAGGCAGTAGGGATGACCAGGGATGTTCTCTGTTTAGTGAGTCCTCAGATCCAGAGGCAGTAGGGATGATTCTCTCTGTTAGTGAGTCCTCCAGATCAAAAAGACGGTAGGGATGACCAGGGATGTTCTCTGTTTCTAGTGAGTCCTCCAGGATCAGAGGCTGTAGGGATGACCGGGATGTTCTCTGTTTAGTGAGTCCTCCAGATCAGAGGCAGTAGAGATGACCGGATGTTCTGTTTAGTGAGTCCTCCAGACCGAGGCAGTAGGGATGACCAGGGATGTTCTCTGTTTAGTGAGTCCTCCAGATCCAGAGGCAGTAGGATGACCAGGGATGTTCTCTGTTTAGTGAGTCCTCGAGATCAGAGGCAGGGCACTGACCAGGATGTTCTCTGTTTAGTGAGTCCTCCAGATCAGAGACAGTAGGATGACGAGGATGTTCTCTGTTTAGTGAGTCCTCTAGATCAGAGGCAGTAGATGACCAGGATGTTCTCTGTTTTAGTGAGTCCTCCAGATCAGAGGCAGTAGGGATGTTCTCTCTGTTTAGTGAGTCCTCCAGATCAGAGGCAGTAGGATGACTAGGATGTTCTCTGTTTAGTGAGTCCTCCAGATCAGAGGCTGTAGGGATGACCAGGGATGTTCTCTGTTTAGTGAGTCCTCCAGATCAGAGGCAGTAGAGATGACCAGGGATGTTCTCTGTTTAGTGAGTCCTCCAGATCAGAGGCAGTAGGGATGACCAGGGATGTTCTCTGTTTAGTGAGTCCTCCAGATCAGAGGCAGTAGGGATGACCAGGGATGTTCTCTGTTTAGTGAGTCCTCCAGATCAGAGGCAGTAGGGATGACCAGGAATGTTCTCTGTTTAGTGAGTCCTCCAGATCAGAGGCAGTAGGGATGACCAGGGATGTTCTCTGTTTACTGAGTCCTCTAGATCAGAGGCAGTAGGGATGACAAGGGATGTTCTCTGTTCAGTGAGTCCTCCAGATCAGAGGCAGTAGGGATGACCAGGGATGTTCTCTGTTTAGTGAGTCCTCCAGATCAGAGGCAGTAGGGATGATCAGGGATGTTCTCTGTTTAGTGAGTCCTCCAGATCAGAGACAGTAGGGATGACCAGGGATGTTCTCTGTTTAGTGAGTCCTCCAGATCAGAGGCAGTAGGGATGACCAGGGATGTTCTCTGTTTAGTGAGTCCTCCAGATCAGAGGCAGTAGGGATGTTCTCTGTTTAGTGAGTCCTCCAGATCAGAGGCAGTAGGGATGACCAGGGATGTTCTCTGTTTAGTGAGTCCTCCAGATCAGAGGCTGTAGGGATGACCAGGGATGTTCTCTGTTTAGTGAGTCCTCCAGATCAGAGGCAGTAGAGATGACCAGGGATGTTCTCTGTTTAGTGAGTCCTCCAGATCAGAGGCAGTAGGGATGACCAGGGATGTTCTCTGTTTAGTGAGTCCTCCAGATCCAGAGGCAGTAGGGATGACCAGGGATGTTCTCTGTTTAGTGAGTCCTCCAGATCAGAGGCAGTAGGGATGACCAGGGATGTTCTCTGTTTAGTGAGTCCTCCAGATCAGAGGCAGTAGGGATGACCAGGGATGTTCTCTGTTTACTGAGTCCTCTAGATCAGAGGCAGTAGGGATGACAAGGGATGTTCTCTGTTCAGTGAGTCCTCCAGATCAGAGGCAGTAGGGATGACCAGGGATGTTCTCTGTTTAGTGAGTCCTCCAGATCAGAGGCAGTAGGGATGATCAGGGATGTTCTCTGTTTAGTGAGTCCTCCAGATCAGAGACAGTAGGGATGACCAGGGATGTTCTCTGTTTAGTGAGTCCTCCAGATCAGAGGCAGTAGGGATGACCAGGGATGTTCTCTGTTTAGTGAGTCCTCCAGATCAGAGGCAGTAGGGATGACCTGGGATGTTCTCTGTTTAGTGAGTCCTCCAGATCAGGAGGCAGTAGAGATGACCAGGGATGTTCTCTGTTTAGTGAGTCCTCCAGATCAGAGGCAGTAGGGATGACCAGGGATGTTCTCTGTTTAGTGAGTCCTCCAGATCAGAGGCAGTAGGGATGACCAGGGATGTTCTCTGTTTAGTGAGTCCTCCAGATCAGAGGCAGTAGGGATGACCAGGGATGTTCTCTGTTTAGTGAGTCCTCCAGATCAGAGGCAGTAGGGATGACCAGGGATGTTCTCTGTTTACTGAGTCCTCTAGATCAGAGGCAGTAGGGATGACAAGGGATGTTCTCTGTTCAGTGAGTCCTCCAGATCAGAGGCAGTAGGGATGACCAGGGATGTTCTCTGTTTAGTGAGTCCTCCAGATCAGAGGCAGTAGGGATGATCAGGGATGTTCTCTGTTTAGTGAGTCCTCCAGATCAGAG